>NC_044502.1:14000021-14180021 GCF_902362185.1 Chanos chanos
GTGTGTGTGTGTGTGTATAAATACTTATGAGTAATGGATGCCAGGGTTATCTGAGGTTTTCTGTACATGGAGTCCTCCTCACCTTATCAGTCTGGGCGCGTAACAACCATTTTTCTCCTGGGGCCACGACACACACACACACACACACACACATTCCAACACACTACCCTTCCTCCAAAATGATCAATCAAAATCTCCACTCCTTTCTGTGCGTTGGAGAGAGCGTGCGTGTGTGTGTGTGTGTGTGTTTGTGTGTGTGTGTGTGTGTGTGGACGAGCGAGTGTGCGGCAGACTGCTGACATGCGTCAGACACGCGTCTCCTCTTTAAGTGGCAGAAACGTGCCGCGACAGTTCTGCGTTGCGTCCGTATCGCCGTGGCGACTGATAACACTCGCAACGTATCGGCAGACATCTCTTTGTGTTCGCTGGTGAATGAGTGTACTCAGTCCCAGATAAGAGCGTCTCTGGACTGGCTTTAACATGAACACACCTGATTACGGCCACACACACACACAGGCAGCAGAGCCAGACTGATCCTTATCACCCCCTGGTTTTTCTCTCGCCCAGCCGTGCCCCAAACCACAAAACCTCCCCACTTTTCAACACCAGCAGGTCCTCTCTCTCTCACTCTCACTCTCTGCTGACCTCACACAGGGTCACGTCAAAGCCAGCGGCACGCACAGAAGGCGCACAGTTAACTCTCGCGGTCCGCGGACACGGAGTTCCCCCGTCGTCACTTTCAGGTCTCGGGCGTTGTTTCAGAGAGAACAGCAGAAGGTTGACGGAACCTCGTGTTCGCTTTAGATGCGGTCGAATTCGGAGAATTCTCTCAGTGACTCTTCCCCCCACATTTCTCAGTCACAGAGTCAATAAGTGTACAGACAGGTTGGTCAGAAGGTACACTGACCTGTTATACAGGCCCACGTGCTCCCTGACGTGTTGTTGCGTGGGGTTTTTTTTCTTCTTCATTTTGGAAGGGTGTGTATGCAAATAGGCATTAGAATGATTCAGAGCAATTAAAAAAGGGTTTGTTTGCACATGTGCCAGAAAATGTAATGTATTTGTACATTTGTTTGTGTGTGTGTGTGTGTGTGTGTGTGTGTGTCTGTGAATGAGACTTTTGGTGTGCCCGAGCGCAAACGTTTTCTGAACGTTGTGTCCTTGTCCCTCAGACGAGCTCATCTCAGGCTGTGTCTGGAGCGACTGAAGGCCCTCATTCCCCTCGGACCAGACTGTAACCGTCACACCACGCTGGGCCTGCTTAACAAAGCCAAAGCACATATTAAGGTATGTGGGTAAACCCCAGACACGATCGCACCCATACTACACCGCATACTGGAAAACACACACTCACGCACGCACCTCTGTAGAAAGGAATGCCTATTCACCATTTCTGTTGTCATACTAATGTCTTCTGGATTGGTATGAAAGGTATGGCTTAACTGAAAAGGATCTTTCGATTTTTTTTTTTTTTTTTTAAACTGCAACAGTCATACTGAAAGACCAAAATATAAAACCAAAAACAAGATTGTCCACTCTACAACAGAAGAGCTTCAGATTTATTGTCTCCTTTAAATGTGACTTTTGTTTTCACACTTCCTAAAAATATTCAAATTAGCACGGCATCAGTCACGCTTCAAAAGGTTAGTCCAAACCAACCGCTTCTGGAAGAACAAATTCCACAACGCCAGAGCCAAAGGGGAAAAGCAAGTGAAAAAGGAAGATTAAAAAAAAGAACAGTTTTGAATCTATGCGTGTTTGCCTTTAGCACGAAGTTACTCTTTCATGTATGAATAGATTTCTGCCTCTGTAGCGGGTCGAGCCCATGTCCCAGGAACACGGTAACACCAGGGGAAAATCAGAGAGTTCACAGATAGAGAACACGGTAACACCAGGGGAAAATCAAAGAGTTCACAGAGAGAGAACACGGTAACACGACAGGATTTCAGAGAGAGAACACGGTAACACGACAGGATTTCAGAGAGAGAACACGGTAACACGACAGGATTTCAGAGAGAGAACACGGTAACACGACAGGATTTCAGAGAGGGAACACGGTAACACGACAGGATTTCAGAGAGTTCACAGAGAGGGAACACGGTAACACAGTGGGATTTCAGAGAGTTCACAGAGAGAGAACACGGTAACACGACAGGATTTCAGAGAGTTCACAGATAGAGAACACGGTAACACGACAGGATTTCAGAGAGTTCACAGATGGAGAACACGGTAACGCAGTGGGATTTTAGAGAGTTCACAGAGAGAGAGAGAGCAGTGTGCGTGTATAGATCTCTTCCCCACAGGCCCATCAGACAGTAGTAAATAAACTCAGCACAGCTCTTAACACTATGAGCAACATGAGCACACGCCGCCCCTTCATGTGGTCCAGGGCGTAAAATGAAAGAATCAAATAAATTTCAAAAACACAGTTGGTTTCACTCCAACTCTTCCTTTCACTTTTGTTTCGTTTTCACGGGCATGACTCGCTAGATTTAGGGAGACTTGTTGGCATCAAAGACTAATTGTGTTAATGTTTTTTTAGCTGAATTTTTGTTTAATAGGTCGAATTTGATAAATTACATAGAAAGACGTCCTGTATGAAATGAAAATTAAGCTTCAGCCTTTGCTCCTTCTTTCCCTCTTCTCCTCCCTCTCTCTCTCTCTCTCTCTTTCTCTCTCACTCTCTCTCTCTCTCTCTCTCCCTCTCTCCCTCCCTCCCTCTTTCTCTCTCTCTTTCCCTCTCTCTCTTTGCAGAAACTTGAAGACGTAGACCGGAAGGCACGGTGTCAGTTAGAGAATTTGGAGCGGAGGCAAAGGCTGCTCCAGAGGCAGCTGGATCTGCTGCAGGGTGGCAACCCCTCGCCCGGGGACACCGAGCGGATACGCATGGACAGCGTGGGCTCCACCGTCTGCTCCGATCGCTCTGACTCCGACCAAGGTCAGCACTCCTACCCTCCAGCTTCACCGGTCTCCCGCTGAACTCACTGTACCGCCACTGACCTGAGATCAGCTGAATGAAAGCAGTCATTCAGGGCTCCGTGTTTCTGTGTTTGTCAATAGATCTGTGTTCACTGCTCCAACACAGAATTGGTGAATGTGATCACTAATCTGATCCCTTAAGGAAGCTTAATTTGATCCCCATTGCCAATCATGTTGATTTGATACCGCTAAATGGTTATTAAAATGGGTGAAACATAGTAAATTGTGTAATTTGTTTCATTAGTTATAACTGTAATTGTGTAAGTTGGTTGGTAGAATCATTCTTGTCAGAGATAAACGTTCCCTGGCGGTCCGCATACGATTGTCGTCGTTACATGCTGAATTGGTATTTCACGATAAAAACAGTCTCTGACAAACCGATTCTTGTGCTAACGGATTCCAGCTGCTACCCGATACCTGAGTGACTGAGTCAAACTCTCTTTTTGTTTCTCTGCTCCATAGAAGAGATCGAGGTGGACGTGGAAAGCACGGAGTTCTCCCATGGAGAGCTGGACAGCGTGAGCACAGCTAGCACCAGCGACCTGGACGACCACAGCAGCCTGCAGAGCGTGGCCAGCGACGAAGGCTACTCCAGCTGCAGCATCAAACTGGCCTTCTCCTCCTAGTGCCCCACCCCCATCTCTGCCCCGCCTCCAACCACCAGACCCCGCCCAAGGCAACCACTTAGCCCCACTCCCTCACTGAGAAACTTCCGCTCTTAGCCCCCCACCCCACCCCAAACATGCCCCCTCCCACCCCCAGCCTTTTGGAGGACCTCTTAGCTAAGTGAGGAAAAAAAAAACCCTACACGTAACTCAGGTGACCAGAGCATGACCCATGGCCTAACACAGAACCGACCAATCACTTTACGAGATTTTATACCGCCGACGTTTGAAGGAAAGTGCCCGTCATCGTCGGTCTTCGTTGTATAGTATATAGGGGATTTCAAAAGGGGTTTTAACAGGGAGAAGCCGCAAATAATTTGTCTGATTTATTGAGGAATGTAACATTTATGGGGAAAAGATATTATTTTTCTGAGAAACTGTGTGGTGGGTAAGATTTTGAGCACAAAGCTCATTGTGTTTTAAAATAGGGATGTTTATGGAACTCAGAGTCAGGTATTTAGTCCACCCCTTTATAAAAAAGAAAAAAATGAACTGAACTTCGCTTTCTGAGAGAGATTTTTTTTTTATCTCATGTTCTCTGTCAATGGGTAATGAACTGGTCACCCCTGTGAGAACGTGCGTGCTGCAAAACAAAGGACGTGATCGATCCGAACACGTCGACACACAAATCTCGCCATATCAGCATCTAGTGCCGCAAAAACCCCCCGACCCCGCCCAAACTCCGCCCCGCCCCGCCCCGCCCCACCCGTCCTTTTTTGTTTTTCTACTGTCTTATGATTTCTCTCACTGCTTGACACAACGCAACTGGGACACTCTAATCGGTGCTACGTGAAACAAACCAATAATTCAGATGAAAGCTTTGAATTGTCTTTCTGTGGTATTTTATCAAACACAGAAAAGGAGTGATATATATATATATATATAAAAAAGAAAACATTCCCATTATTATGGGCGTTTGGTGCATTTGATAAATGGAAGCAAAAATCAATGTTTCCAATAAGCAGCTATCACAAGCTATTCTTTATTTGTCTACCTAAATTACTGTCCATAGAATTGCGGCACAACTTCCGATAAACAAACCAAGCTTTTGAATAGGTCTCCCTTCTGGCAGTAACAAGCAATAACTCCTCTAGTCTCTCTCTCTTTCCCTCCCCCCTCTTTTTTGAGCTCCTCCCGGTCTCTCTTTATCTCTCTCTCACTCTCTCTCTCTCTATTTCTTTCTCTATTTCTTTCGTTCTTTCTCTCTCTCTCTCTCTCTCTCTCCAGGCACAGACTTTGTGTCCGTCCAAAAAGGAAAAAAAAAAAAAAAAAAAAAAAAAGAAAAAAAATAGTAAATTCAACTTGCTTTTTTTGTACATACATACAATAGTTTAATAAATTAAAGAGAAAAGGAAAATGGAGTTTGAAGAAGAAAAAAAAAAAGTTAGAACCCAAGGGTAGATTTATTGCCTCTGTTGCTGTTTGTCTTGTGTTTTGTGCATTTTGAAATTCTATTTTTTGGACAGAAACGTATGGCTCTTTCACATGGCAGTCTTTGTGGCATGGACAGTATTACTTTGTTCACTTTACTGCCCAGCAAGAGGAAAGCAGGGGGGATAAGAGGAAAAAAACAAAACAAAAAAACAAACACACCGAAATGCGTAAAGACACAAACAGAACAACGAAGCGGTCCTTAGCCGTGCCCCCCCCCCCCCCCCAAAAAAAAAACACTCTACCCTAGGACTTGGCACTCTTATTTATTAGATGATTTTGTTTGTTTTTGTTTTTGATTGAAGCTGAAAGGCATTCCACTACTAGTATCGTCAGCTGTGGATCTTGAGTGTGAAGTGGACAGTCTTTGACTGTACGTGCGTGTGTGTGAGAGAGAGAGTGTGTGTGTCTGTGTGTGTGTGTGTGTAACCTCTGAAAATTGAGGGGCCTTCCACCCTGCCACCCCAAACTTGCACTTCAAACTCTTGCTTTTCGCTGGACTGTCAAACTCTCCACACTCTCTCTTTCCTGTATGAAAGAAAATAAACAACCTAATTTGATTTTTTTTTTTTTTTAAAGTCATATTTATTTCCCATCCTTCACACCGCATTTGAAGATATGTTAACTTATTTGTTGTTTGGTTTCTTTCTTTTCTTGGATTTACTTTGATGCTTTATAGTCATTCCCTAGTCTGAGTATGAGATGTCTCTTATTGGGAGAACATATGTATGAATAATAACAAATGTCATATTTCTGCTACAGATTCAGTTCACCCTAGAAAACATGATCAGATCTTCTCTGATCCACAGACATGTAGAATTACCTCTCGGATTCTATGACGGCCAAATCGGATTGAACAATACAGACCCTGAAACGACAATGAAATGGGCATTTCTTTAACGACCAACAAACCAACCAACCACCCAACCAAACAGTTAAATGAGACATTTCACCTCCACATACTATGTGTCGTTACTTGGAGACTGTCAACATAGAATAACATTTGTGTTGAGGAATCTAAAGTGATTCTCACAATCAGGAAATGGTCTCAACTACGCAGTTTGAACAAAGAAATGAGGGGGAAAAAAAAGAGGTTTGCATGTTAAAACAGGAACATTGCAGAGGTGCTGTGCTTTTAGTGGAGATGACGGAGATAAACAGGATGACGTGTGGTGGTGTAATCATCGAGAGGCCGAAACCACAGAGGACGCCGTCAGCGCCCTCTTCCTCTCCCTCCTCATCCTCTCTAGGACGCAGATTATTTTCCCTTCTTCTGTCTTTTAGTTGTCTTTTTGTTTGTTTGTTTCATTCCTTTTTTGGGGGGGGGGGTGTTTTGAATCTGCACTATGGAAAAAAATGAAATGAAAAAAAAAAAAAAAAGCCAGGATCCCTGTTGACAACCGGTGATTGTTTTCCCAATTTTCACACCAAAAGGGTGTTTGCCCTGTGTCCTACAAAGGCTGCTAGGCAGGAATGTTATTTTTTTTTGTTTGTTAGTTTTTTGATGGTGTAGGACCAGAAGTGCGTTTTTGCCCTCTGCAAGTGTGTGGATGTGGGTGAGGAATCTCTTAGTAAAAGAAGAATGAGTCAAGAAAAAGACAGAAGGCTGTTCTACTCAAGACTGGCATGGACTTGCTGAATTTGTGCCCATTCTTTGTAAAACATGCACTCTGATTCTAGCTGTAAGAGACTGCTACAAACTGCAATACTTACAATAAACACCAAGATTGTCAAATCTGAAGACCACAAAATGGTTCTGTGTGAATTTGTCCTTTTTAATAGCGCAGTAACAAATTGTCTGGTCAAGTTCTCTTGATGATGATGGAAGTGAGATATTCACAATTTGATGAGGGAAATCTCACCCAGGTGTATGTTAATGGACAATACATAAAGCATGTTAATAATCAGCATTCTCTTACAATGGTGTTAATATGAGCAAGATTTAGACAGCAACTTCTGGTTATATCCTAAATTTGTCAAATATTATGTTACTGCAACAGTTCACTGGTCGTAAGGTTTTCAGAAACAAACGAACCTGAATGGTTAATTCTACCTCTAACGGTGTTGTGTACAACAATGTATTTTACCTCAATTTATACCTTGGGCGTCAAGTGCCATTTTGTTTACAGAAACATAACGCCAGCTTTCTAAAGGCCCGGCAACCTTTTCGCAATCTTCATGCTAATACTACCATCTAGCGGCCATAATCTCATGCCATCATGAGCATAGACATGATGTAGAGATGGCAAGACTACGCCAGCCGGTACCTTTGCAATGACATAGTCCCTTTAAGAAGATACCAGTAGAAACATACTGGCCACTATTTTCAGCCGCTCTTACGATAAGACCGAGCACGAATACATTTGGTTGTGGCAATTATGTTCCGATCTGTACACAAATATAAGAAATACTTAGGAGACCACACACTATGAGGCCTGTAAGTCAGGGTTCGAATTACAGGGGGATTGGGGGATCTGACCCCCCCCCAGTTAAGACTTGGACCCCCCTCCAAAAAAAGAGGTAAAACAACAGTTGCTATGCTATGTAGCTCTGGAGTTGACCCCCCCGATTGTCACTGAGTAATTCGTACTCTGTTCTAAGTCACGTTTTATTCAGTAGGCTGCCTCCTAAAGAGCGAACAGACTGCAATCAAAGATAAGCAGTAGGCCAATAAATAAATGTAGTTAAGTATCAATGGAATATCAGAAAAGAGTAAATATTTTGAATGGAAGAAGAGGCATCATTTTATGGACGAGAGGTCCCGTAATT
Source organism: Chanos chanos (assembly GCF_902362185.1). Classification (NCBI taxonomy): domain Eukaryota; kingdom Metazoa; phylum Chordata; class Actinopteri; order Gonorynchiformes; family Chanidae; genus Chanos; species Chanos chanos. Next base: position 14,007,866 of record NC_044502.1, read on the forward strand.
ATAGGGATTTTTGCTCTATTGTGTAAAATGGTTGTATTATGCAAAAACAATGTTGTCACTAATCTTTTGACCATCCAAACACTACAACAAAGAACTCCTGTCTTTTTTCTCTTTCTCTCTCACTTTTTTTTTTTAATTTATGAGCCATTTTAGTTCGGCAAATCACAATATTCATCATTCTCTCTATGGCATTAAGCATAGCTCACGGTTCAGAACAGACGTTGCCTTACTGTCACCACTAGATGTCAATATTGCCATTGCATTTCACTTACAAGGGAACTCCACCTGACGTAACAAGTCAGTAGAGACCCATATTTTATTTACTCGGTACACACTTAAGACACAGAGTAATCGCCGATTGGGTAATAGGCGCGTCGTTATCTGTAACGGTATTTAAGGTATGACCAACAATAAATACCAAATATTACGCTGTGCCTATTGATTGTGAGATCTGCAGGTATGTGAGGGTTCATTCCATAGAGGCGGAGTGACTCATCCACAGGAATTCGCTTTAGTTAGTTATTTATTTATTTACAAGCAAACCATATGAGCAATTATACCATCAGCGGACACTGTCATTGCCAGGCATGAAGTGTCATTACCGGTGAGATGTGCCTAGAATCGCAAGGAAAGTAATAGGGATTTCCTCTTTGGTCCCAGTGATTCACATCAATTGACCAGCATCAGCTGTGCCGTTTTATTCACATTTTACCCCGGAGTGAGACACATAGTGCATGACACATTCACATGGCACGAAACGATAAGGCTGACACTTTCCTTAACGTCATCCTCGACATGTGCGTCCTACCGACAGAAACAAAGCCTCTTTGATCATCAGTATGTAAAATGCGCTGTCATTTCTGAATAACGTATGTAGTCTAGACAATCTTATGAATAAAACAGTTGATTTTTTTAACGGTAAGAAGAGATTTGGTTCCGTCATAAAGAAATGGGTTAGGTGTTCAACTGTTAACCTTGATTGAACACTCTGATCTGAACGCACTGTTGTCCAACCGTTCCATAATAGACCTACTTTCATTATTTAACACAATCATATGCGACTAAAATGATAACAGAATTTGACAGCGATATTATTCCATAATATTTTAACCTGGGGGTTTATAAATTGTCAACTGTGTCTCAGCTGAGTCAAGAAATATTGATAGTATGTTCAATTACCCAGGGTTTAGGATCAGAAATCCTAAGATTCTCTTCCCAGTGGGCAGTAAAGTCTAATCATAGTCTACTGTCCCATCTACGGCCAGTCAAATGAACGCCAAACCAGGACAGTTACAACTACTTTAACTTATATCATTTTTTGTCATGTGATTTTTTTTTATCAGCGTATTTGTATTGCCGACAAAGCATTATAAACGTCATTCGGAAGCCCACATACCCGGCAACAAACACACACTTTATGTTAAATCTCTTAATCTGTGAACCTTTAACATCAGTTCCACCGTCCTGTGTACTGTGACAATGTATGACCAGTGGATGAGATCATGGATTCTGTTTGCTTGCCCACAGCTCTACATGGTTGCTAACATGTAACTTCTGAATTAGGATCAGCTTTACCACGCTCATCACTTAACTTTGGGAACAGCTACATCAACTGACTCCGGACCAGTAGCAGAGGACCGTAAACAAAGGAAACAACATAGCGGCTACGATGGAGCCAGAAGGAGAGTTCGAACCCAAAGAACACGTCATCTTTTGATGAGAGGCCAACGCTGAACTGACTACAGTGTTACAATCACTAAGCCCCACTGACAGGATAAATAAAACTCTAGTCTCTACGGCAACGTGATAACAGTTACATAGCCAGTACTCGCGAAAATGTTGACTCTAGGGTAATACTCAGAAGATTCTTGGTTTTCTTGTCTTCTTTGCGTTGAATCATCCATACAAAAGAGTTATGACTTGCTCCCAAATTTGCTTTTTACCAACTAGTCCAGAGGTTTTTTTTCTCTCTTTCAGTTTTGGAATGAGGCAGAAGTTTCAGAGTTTCATAGCTTTACCAGAATTTACACTGGGAAAACTTAAGAGACTGAAAAATTACCTTGATTGTGTTTAAGGATTGTGTTCTGGTTCTCACACTCTGTATAGTGTGAAAATCTCATTGTTGCTTTGTCCTAAATAAACGTTTATGTTTAGATTGTCTCTAACATGTTCATAGAGCTTTTTTAGTCTTTCAGTCACTAAAATGATTCACCAACTCTGAATTATTTCCATACATATCTTTTACTAATGTCAATACCCCTCTACGATCATAAATTCAAGTTTACAAAAACCTTTTAAAACATAATGTGTTCCCTAGTGTGTGTTTTGCTGAGAGCTGTGCTGGTTAACCTCATCAAAGGGTTATGATTGGGTAAGAATAGTCCCTTCAGCCTCTAACGTTTTCCATCACATTTGAGTGTGTGCCCATGATAAAACAGGGCAGAGGAAGATAATGGAGCGACCGGGGGGTAGCTGAAGTTTCTGTGAACTCCTGGCCTTTCTGAGAGAACATACCACGTCACTCCGCACACACGCACACACACACGCACACGCGCACACACACACACACACACATACACACACAGGCAAGCATCATTTGATGGAGAAGCATCCATTGGGAAATGAGGGCCTTTGAGGTGATTAATGATTAAGAGTAGCTCACACTCTTCCTGTTTGATGCTTATAGACAGATGGCAGGACTATGACAAATCTCACCCTAGATAGATAGAGAGAGAGAGAGAGAGAGAGAGAGAGAGAGAGAGAGAGAGTTATTTTCAATCCTGGTTCAGGCGCATCACACGTTGACAGTTTGAGTTTTGTGTCATGTGCCAGTGAAAATTGGATTTATCATCCTGTCACACCACAGCGTCACTCCGCAGAGTCAAGGTGTTCCAGTGAAAGAGATAGAAAGAGGAATGAAAAAAGGAACAAAATTGAGAACCTGTTCCCTCTCTAATGAAGCAATTAGCAATGTATTTGTAAAGACGCTTCAAAAGTGAGAAAACAATCATCAGCACTATTATCGCCATTACTACTTGTAGTACCACTGTGGCCACAAAGCCCGCTTCTACTGCTAACTTTAACAACAACAAAAACAACAACAAAACCAACAATTATCATGATAATATCAATAGTGTGTGGTAAAAATAAACACTTGTGATGGTTAATTTGTCATCAAGAAGTCCCTGCTTTAAACAGATAAATAAACACACAGAGCAGTGATGGGTGGGGTGGTATGAAAGAAAAGAGTAGAAGGCATTATTACATGATGTTTACACGCCTGCTCTCTGCCTGTAGTGCTGGTGGACATCTCACTGTCAGAGCGCGTGGAGAGGTGTGAAAGTTCTCCAATGACATCATTCTCCCCATCGTCATAGCCCCCCTCCTCCTACACACACACACACACACACACAAACACCGACATGTAAACACACACACACACTCACACATTTATCCACTTACGTGACCGTAGTGTGATGTCACAGAGAATGTTCCGGAGCTCCCGTAAAAGCCCTCAGTAAAGACCTGGGCCTGTCAATAAAAACTGCACTGATCTGAGATCAGTGTTCTTAGGAGACAGCCACAGTGATAAATGAGCTGAACATAAAGGCCAGCGTCATAAGAGCAGCTGAGGAAAGTACCAGGCATTCCTTCTGAGGCGTCATCATTGGCGGAGGTCACAGTAAGTCACAGGACTAATGGATGACAATATAGATCATCAGTTACAGCCCAAAGTCCAATCAATTCTCCCAAAATAGCTTACAGCCATTATTGTTTTTGTCTGTTTGTTTGTTTTTTACAGATGCTGCCGGTCTTCCTAGTCAGTGATACTTAAATTTCATTTGCGTGACTTGGTGTGTCTGTGTTTTCAGACACTGTCCAATAAGAAGTGTTTGTTGAGATCAGTAGTCTGAGTGCATGTAAAAGGATGTGCTATGCATGAGTGACAGCTTTTCTTTACATAATACACAGCTCTGACTAAGTCTGAAAGGATTCATCCGTCACTATTACACCCAGGTTAACGACACACACTACACACATGTACCATGATAGACAGACAGACAGGCAGAGAAAGAGAAAGAGAGAGAAACAGAGAGAGGAGAAAGACAGAGAGAGAGAGAGAGAGAGAGAGAGAGAGAGAGGGGACAGAGAAGAGAGAGAGAGAGAGAGAGTGAGGACAGAGAAGAGAGAGAGAGAGAGGGAGGGAGGGAGGGGGAGAGAGAGAGAGAAAGAGAGAGAAAGAGAACATGTGTCAGTCTATCTTATGTGTGGTGAAAGATGACTCACCATTATTCACCGTTACTGCAGGGCTTCATAACCGGAAACAGGCCCAGCCCTGATCAGCCCAGCCCTCCCCTCCCAATAACAAGTTCAGCCTTGAAGGTCTCTCTGAACAGCAGCTGGAGTCTGCCTCACACATCCAAGCTTCATTCCCCATAGCTCTCTTATGAATCGACACATTATCACAACAATGTCTGACATGACCCACGGCCCAGGAACGTAAACCAGTTGAGGACAAAGCTTTCTCTTAGGAGCGCTGAATCCAAAGAAAGGGGCATTTAAGTAAAACAGCAGTACTGGGAGATACGGCATACGTTTCAGCGTGGCCGAACATACTTTTAGATCCCATCTGAGGCGCCAAGCCTCGCTCCGTGACATCACTGTCCCTTCCTTCCCGTCATTTCCGCAAAGCCTTTTGTCAGCGAAAAAAGCTAAAATAGTCTCTGCTGATTTGGTGTGCATGGCCAAACTTGCTTTTGTTCAACCTGCATCAACAGCGGCCTATTAGTGTGGGGGCATGTTGCTTTGGCGCTCTAGTAATTAAAATATGTGTCACAGTGCAGTGAGCTGAGGTTAAGAACAATGCAAAATGGCTGATGACTAACGGCTTTCTCTGCATGCTCTCTTTATCTCCAGAGTCAGTTGTGAACGGAGCAATAGCTTTTTTTTTTTTTTTTTTTGCTAGAAGTCAGCAGCAGATACTTTAATCTTGCTGTTTTCCAAGAAGCGTTTGAACACGTGAGAGTCTTGTAGTCATGGTGTGGTCTGTGGTCTGTGTGTGTGCACGTGCGTACATGTACGTGTTTGTGTGTGTGTGTGTGTGTGTGTGTGTGTGTGTGTGGTGTGTGTGTGTGTGTGGATGAGGAGACAAATTCAAGGACTCATGACCCACAGTGGCCAGTTTGACCTCTCTCCCTCCCTGAAAGTGAAGGAATACTAATTTTCTAATTGTGCACTGGACAGTAATTTATATCTGCTTGTCTAGTCAGATTCCCTCAAAAGAATGGAAGTCAAAAGATTATTTTAAATGTATTTGGATCCATAGTTTTATACTATAGTTGACTCATTCTCTCTCTCTCTCTCTCTCTCTCTCTCTCCCTCTCTCTCTGTCTCTCTTTCTCTCTCTCTCTCTCTCTCTCTCTCTGGTGAGAGCAGTGGTGAGAACTGGTGGTATGTATGAGACTGGCGTGGATCTCCAGTTGTACTCTGCCATCTTCAGAATGCAAATTTAAATCAAACCTAAATGCTTGGCGCGACAGCCTAAGTGTTTGATGAGGAGAGAGACGATGCAACAAATTGCATATAAGGCATCAAATTATGCAAATGAGTGGAAATCATTTTCATGAAAATTTCTCTCTCTCTCTCTTTCTCTCTCTCTCTTTCTCTCTTTCTCTGTCTCTCTCTGTCTCTTATGACCAACAGGAAATGCTGTGTGAGTCACGCTGCTGCTGCTATGTTGACGCTTTGCTGTGATGTGTTGAGATCTTTAAGCATAATTTTTTTTTGTGCTAAAACCAAATGACGAAAAAGAGTATGATGAGGCTAGCACTTTGTGTGGATGCTTCGCCCAAAAAAACCCCCCCAAAAAAACACAAAACAAAAAAACAAAGACAGAAAGAAAGAAAGAAAGAAAGAAAGAAAGAAAGAAAGAAAGAAAGAAAGCAAGCGTAGCGCGGGGTTTGGTACATCTGGTTGTATCAGAAAATGAGAAGTGGGGCACAGTGTGATAATGTAGTGCTGTCGTTTTAGGGAGGGGAGGGGAGAGGGGTCAGTGCGCTCGGTAACTTCCTTTTCCATCAAGTCAATTTGGCTCCTGTGTGTCATTGCACACAGACCCATTTCAGATCCCATTTTCCTTTCATCTCTCACAGAACACAGGGAAATACAGACCTCTCTCTCTCTCTCTCTCTTCCTCTCACTCTCTCTCTCTCTCACTCTCCCTCTCTCACTCTCTCTTGTTTGAAGCCTTTATGAATCATAGCCCCAATATGTTCTAATATAAATGTTCTCTGTTATACCTACCCACCTCAAGAGAAAAATTCACCATTGCAGGTGTTACTCCGCCTGTCCATAATCACATTCCAAACTTAAAGTATAACCAAACCTATGAAATACCAAAATTAAGCATTCATTTTCTCATCCCTCAGACAGAGGGAGAGAGAGAGAGAGAGAGAGAGAGAGAGAGAGAGAGAAGAGCAGTTTGGTCATAATTCATGAGCTGGTTTACAGTAGATTGGTTTACAGCTCAAGGTTTCCCCACACAGCAGCCTGAGAAGGCGAGGAGACGACCGAATGGCGTGAGGTGACACAGGACTGTGACAACGCATGCGTCACTGTGGTCAGTCCAATCTGACAAATCATGCTGCACAATGTATTGCTGGAGACTTTCATTACACCATCAAACACCCACTCTGACTCTCTGTTTCTCTCTCTCTCTTTCTCTCTCTCTCTCTCTCTCTCTCTCTCCCATTACATACATACACACACGCGTGCACACACATACGTACATACACACACACAGACGTACATACATACGTGTGCAAGCGATACACCGTTATTTTGTGTGTGGGCTCTTTCCTCTAACTAGATCTGGCCGGGTGACTGTGTGCAAACAGCGTTCGCAAAATAGAAAAGCTGCTGTCAAGGAGAGGTAGAAAGTCCCTGGTGTGTGTGTGTGTGTGTGTGTGTGTGTGTTTTGTGTGTGTGTGTGTGTGTGTGTGTGTGTGTGTATGTATGTGTGTGTGTGTTTGTTCTGAGGACCTGAGCCCAACCCTACAGGTAACGAAGCCTGAGGGCTGTGTAACTCACCAGAGGCAGATGTGAATCATACACAGACCAGAGGGATAAGAACCACACAGGCAGAAGAGAGAAATATCACACACACATGCACACACACACATACACACTCACACTCACACACACACACACACACACACACACACACACACACACCGTGAGTACATTGTGGTTGGTGTGTGGTTTGAGACTCCAGGCGGTGATGGAACCAGGGTGTCACTGTGACTCACTAGACCACTCCCATGCAACAAGACGTTTCTCATTCTGACCTGCTTGCTATTCATCCGTTCTCTCCGTAATCAGCTCTATCTGGCATATCTGTATCACGGCTGATTCAAGGACACTCAGAATGACTTCAACTAAACAGAACTACTCGTAGTGCTAGCAGAAATACATAGGCATTGTTTCTGTGTTAATTAAGCTTTATCATTCCTATCTGGAATAGCTTTATCAGAGGAAATAATAATGGTAGTTAGAAATTGTCTAATGTAAATTACAGCTTCAAATGCTGCCGGAATACTGGGAGATTGGATAGGTAGACAGCAGTGAAGGTGATTATGGTGGTGAAGTCATTGTTAACAGTACTATTACTGGACAGTAACATCATATAACCCTTATGTATAATATACTTTGGCCTATACTGTCACTCCTGATGATCAGTTTTAACACAGACACACATTACTTATTACATTATTGTCACGTGTGTGTGTGTGTGTGTGTGTGGATAGGTGTGTGTGTGTGTGTGAGTGCATGTACAGGCTTGTGTTTGTGTTTATCTACGTATATATAAACAATGGTGTTTGGGTGTAGTTTCTTTGTGGGTGTGGGTGTGGGTGTGGGTGTGTGTGTGTGTGTGTATGTGTTCACGCTTGTGTGCATGTGTTTGTTCAAAGTATATATTTGATTGTATGCATGAATGTGTATGTATGTATGTATGGATATGTTTTTGTATAGGTGTGCATATGTGTGTTTCAGTGTGTGTGTGTGTGTATGTGTGTGTGTGTTTGTGTGTCTGTGTGGCATGCCTGTACACAGTATGTGAATGACTTTGCATGTGTATGCCGAATATTGATGCATTTGCCTGGCTGCGTTCACATGTATCTATGAATCTACGCATATTCGTGTGTGTGTGTGTGTGTGTGCGTGTGTGTATGTGTATGTGTGCACGTATACGATGTGTGTGCTCACTATTGCCAACGGAGCAGTTCTCTTGCGTAGGGGCCATCCTCGGTGTGTAGTTGTGTCACAGTGGGAGCTTGGCATAGTGTGCGTGGAGAGCAGACTCAGATAGACTGTGAACAGATTGGGCCAGATTATTCACTGCAGCACGATGCTGGCAGGATGTTATTGCATAAACATGGTGCTTCTGGACCCAGCCCACCCGCTTCTGTTTCCTTCCCCCCCCAAAAAGAGGGGCTTTTAGGCTGGGGTGGGGTGTGGTGGGGCAGAGGAGATGGGGGGCTACATTGGCAGAGCAGCTCCTCAATCGTTTGGAGCCTGCCTCACCTCACGTGGTTGACACAAACATCTAAACTTTAGGCCTTGACTACACACCTCCTCAAGTCAAAAAAAAAGGGTCTACCTGGAATTTTAAAATCTTTAAATATTTAAAGAATCTCAATTCTCTTGGACTGTACAATTCAATATGGTATGGCTAATATTATAGTACAGTACTACAGTGCGTCCTTTTTTTTTTGACACTGGAGACATCCTAATTGCTTCTGAAAATGCACACGTGCACACACACACACACACACAGACACGCCAACACATGATAGCCTTAAAGTTGTGTAAATATGGTGGTTTTCTGCACCGGGTCTCAGTAACTGTACTTAATAATTGTGCTCCATCTGTACATTCTGAACGTAATGACAAAATATTCCAGATCATTTTGGCCAATTAGTTGTTTATACCTGGTTTGTAGCACAACGCTTTTGATTTTACACAGGAGCAAGGAACAAGTCCTGACTTGTATTAGCTCCCACGCAGACACCCGTTCTTTACAGTATGAGAGTGAATATGTTTCAGAATGCAAGAAGGAATAGTTGCATTCCTCCTTTTAGTTTATGTGTATAACTCACACACATACATACACACATATACACATATATATGTATACAGACACACACACACACACAAAGACACACACAACATTGGCTTCCCACTGATTTCCATTTAACTATGGCCAGATATTAGCACTACCTTTGTCTATAAAAGCCACATCTTTTGTCTTTCATTAGAGTGTTTCTAAACGAAGAGTAGACTTTTCTAAGTGAACTGTTCCAAATTAGGGTCACTGTATCAGATATTCACATATTTGTGGGGATATTTGGTGTTTGGTTTACACTACAACACACAAAGCTAAACCGCCTTGCGGAGGGAGAGGGATTTTTTCAGCATCGTTTCACCATGGTGGTTTCTTTCTCACTGAAACCACAAACCAGGAGGGAGTGAATGTCAAAATCCTGTGTCATGAATGAGGTGTGTTATAGGCATGTTGAAAATCAAACAGAACTACTTTGTGTTTATTGTTGATTACCTAACATATTTTCTTGAATTTTTTTTTATTGCGCAATTACCCCTCAGGGATTTATCCTTAATCTACATACTTGTAGATGAACCTTTAATTTACGAAACTGTTAACTCCTTAAAATAGAGGCAGTAGAGTACAGTAGAGCAGCCTAATCTTAATCTAGAATGCCCTTGCCAGTGTGTTGAGAAATAGATATGGTTTCATATCAGATCAAACAAGAAGAGATGTTTGGAGAATATTAGGGGGAGATAGGATGCTGCACGTTGAAATAATCTGATCTTGCGAAACCATCGTTAATCATTAGTTTGGACATGCTCTTGGAGGGGAGCAGAGCGAATCCCGCTCCCATTTCCTGTTCAGCAGGAAGTGCTGAGCCCCGTTCGTCTTTGTCACTCAGTGTGACAGGGAACAGGAAACGGTCAGGGGGAAACTGCCCCCCCACCCCCTCCCCCAAAAGTCAACTATTGTCCTCACAGTTCGGGAGCCAAATACTCTCTCTAATCCTCTCCCTGTTCTTTCTCTGTCTTCTCACTCTCTCTCTGTTTCTCTCTCTCTCTATCTCCTCCTTCCCTCTCTTTCTCTCTCTTCTCTTTGTCAGTCACATAAGCATGCATGCACACACAGACACACCCACCCACACACACACATGTGCTCGCTCACAAACACAAACACACACACACACACACACACACCTATACAGATACAGATTTTTAAATATTAAAACAAAAAAATTACAATTAATTTGATGAATTCTAACCATAATAAGATGCACTTAGATGTGCTTTTGTATTACCACAAGCAGCAAAATTCCCGTAAATCAACCAGGGCCCTGTTTCACTTTCTACAAAGTTATCTGCTCTTCATGCCAAATCATGGAGGAACAGGAACGTAAATGACCAAATGGCTTCTCCTTTTATGGCAACAGGGTAAACTCCTTTTTCAAACAAGCAATTACAAGCTATCATTGACTCATGCTTGATTCATAGTACAGTTTTCATTTCACATGAACCAACAACATGTTACATATCTATTTACAGGGAAATTAAAACTGTGAGGGGGAAAATGAGGACAGTTGCAGATGTCTGAAACAAAATGGAGAAGTTTGTTATTTCCCCTACCGCAGATCTAAATTTCCCTCATGTGAGTTGCTGTAATAGTCCGAGAATTTTTCAGTGCCTTAGAAAAAAGTGTACTGTGGTTTCAGAGTGTTTTATGGCACATTAAGTACAAATTATTTTTAGTTTTAAACTAGATAAAGCTTTTCCAAAAGTCACCGAATGACCGTCAAGAATGCAGGATTTAAATAATTTCAGAGAAAACCCTGAAACAGAGAGCCTTGAGGGCGCTCTCGAAAATTCCAACCATTTCACGAAGTATTTTCAGCAGTTTTGAGCTATGAACCAGATTCTCGGTCTTTTGTCGGAGACGCTGGAAGGCCTTCAACCACTATAATACACAATTTTACATTTATCATCCTGCTGACTTCAGGTGTGTCTATTAAAGCGTTTCTCGAAGTCATACTCGCCCCTAAAATCACCGACCTAAATGACCTACCGTCGACATTATTCGCTTACTGACGGCAACGGTTGATAATAAGTAAACGAAAGAAAGAGGCTAACGAGAGAGAGTGTCATGACTCATAGCTGTGTCGCGGCGCCTCGAGAACGAGCCGCTAATCAGGGCGGGGGCTGAGTTAATGCCGACAGCGGACGTCTGCAACAGATGGACGCTTCAGATCACAACCTCTCCAAATCACCTGGGTCGTATTGGCGAAACCCACAGAGGCAAAAAAAGGAAAGATAATGTCAAATCAATTTCCATGAGCTGACAGCCCTCGAACGAGCTTCACAAATGGAAATTGCCGTGGTAATGGGTCTCTGGTTAGCCTATCGGAGAGCCATTCATGAATGGTTTCTGGAGCTCTGCGCTAAAACGGATGAGGAGAATCTCCATTTGCTTAATATTTTCCAGGGTTTTGTGTGTGTGTGTGTGCGCGCGCTCACAGAAACATTGTGAAGCACACTTTGACCTGTCACTCTTTTGTAGGGAGACCACCGTTCTCCATCTTTTCACTTGGTAAACTCTCTTCTCAGAAGAAACAAGATGGTTTCCAAGCTTTTCACCGTCACATTAAACTTGCCTGTTTCCTGCCTCTTATGTGTCTGGATTGGTAAATCCAACATGTCTCATACACCAACTCATTTAAATGGGTGAACTGCAATCTACACAGGGAATTTGTTAGTGTTAAAATAACTCTGGGAGTGTTAATACCATTCCAGTCTAGAGCATCATGGGACAATACAAACACCGCCAGAGTTCATTTCACACTGCCAAAATCTGCAGTGTAGTTAATCGCACATTCAATTATTTCAGAGTCTTCGCGGGCTCTAATGAAATTTTTGACATCCAGTGCAAATATTTGAGATGAGCCGTTGGTAACTCATGTTTACTTGATGACTCAGGATTGATATTTACTTTTAAGTGGCTGACTCACTCATTTTGATCGTTTGCCGTACTGTTCATAAGGTTGTGGATTTTTAAAAACCCACAGATCGCTCTTTTTCTCCCACAGTGAGGTTCTGTAGAGTATGACTGCCACTGGTCAGTAGTGTACTTTAGCAGAGTCAAAAATGGCTGTTCTGTTTGACTGAATATGCGGTAGAATCCACTGGCTTTGTCAGTTATTAATGAATTAGATTTTACTTTAATTAAGGGACAATCAGTCATTGATTGAGGTTAAAGTGGATTAGACAGAGCATATGGCGTGGCAGACTTTATGATCTCAGTCCGGCCTTTGTTCTGTTTAGAGATTAAATATAGGGTTTATATTCCCCTGATTACTCCAGTATTACTCAAACGACGACCCATGACCTGTTTATTGTCCAATGTTTATGTTAATCAAATATGCTTGTATCTTTTTTTATTTCTTTAGCTTCTTTTTTTGCTCTTTGTTTTATTTTTATTTTATTTCATTTTATCTTATCGTATTACATTTGAACCCAGGCACTGTTCAATTCATCCTGCTTTCCCAGTCGGTTTGGCCTACATGTGTCCAGTCTAATGCTCTCTGGGAGATAAATGGGCTTTTTTTTCTGGGATGCTGCGCCCGGGCTTAAGTGGTAGTATAATACACAAGTGTGTCCGCCTCCAAGACTTATCACTCAGTGAGTCACTCCGAAGAACATTCCGGAGCGTTCAGGAGGGTTTTTCAGACCCACCGTGTTTTTCATCTCTCTTTGGTTCGGCTTGTTTTGGTTTTTGATTGACAGGCAGACACATATTTGCAAACGCCGCTGCTGTCTCCTCGCCTTTTAATTCTAAATTAAAATCGTGAAGACACTTGCATGTCGCTGAGGTATTTTTCTATTTTTGATATCACAGCTCAGTGCCAGTGGAGCAAACGTTGCGTTCTGTCAGTTGAGGCAGGTGGGTTGGGCAAAGAAACCTGCCTGCTCTAATTAAAGCACCAGGTTAGTGGTATAAATTTAGAGGCTTTCTCAGATAGGAGCACCGTCATAGTGGGGGGAGGGGGGGGTGCCTCCAGCTACAGGATGTGTCACCTTCCTTTTGTGGTTGCCGCCACCTTCCTCAACCACCTCCACTCTTCCTCTTTCTCTGTTATTCCCTTGAGGGGGGGGGGGGGGGGCATTTACAGATACCCAGGAGGGTAACGACAGACTCCATCCACCTGTATCAGAAAAAAAGGGAGCCTAATCAAACATGCAGGTACATGAGTCACATAGCTGTCTCTCTCTCTACATTTCTGTCTCTCTGTGTACCTATTTCTGTCTCTCTCTCCCTCTCTCTCTCGCTCTCTCTCTCCTTCTATCTCTCACTGTCTCTCTCTCTCACTCTCTTTCTCTCTATCTCTCCTCGGTTTGGATGTTAAAAAATGATATAAGAAAATGTCATATCCGTGACCTGGTCTCTGTGAAAAACCTTCACATTCAAACACCCACGATGCCAGCTGTGTTCAGCTGGTCGAGACCTGTGATTTCCAGGGTTATGAAACTTATTCCATATCCTGAGTGTAGGTTGAAAAGATTGTTGAACTTTCCCTTAAAGTTGTACTAAAATGTCACTCTTGATATTAATCTTGAATTGTCCACATGCCTGAAGGCAGTATGAAACTGAGTGATAAATATAGACAGCCGACAGAAGGTATATTTCAAATGTAGCACAGTGACCTTGGCATATTTATGCCTTGCCATCCTAGAGATTGTTTTTAAATATTTTAGCTCTCATCTCACTAGAGTTAATGTTTAAGAAGTGTCTTTGGCAGCACTGTCCATGATTTCAGATTCATTCTTTTAATAGTGTAGAGGACACTGCAGCTGTGCACAGCTGGAACACCCTTCACCTAAGATAGTGAGTAAGATACGGTGGTGGCGGGGGCAAGGGGGGGGGGGGCACTGTCTCCCCCAGTGATATTTGGCTCCCGTCTTTTAGACCAGGCTATTCAGACCCCGTCTTTCCAAACAACTGCCTCCACATTGGCTCAGGGGGGACCTGCCCTGGCCTGGAGTCGTCAGTAATGACGTGGTCCAGGCCAAACACACACACACACACACACACACACACACACATTCCCTCTCCCCTTTCTTGCCTTTTTCCTTCCACACCCTGGGGAGGGGAATTGTAGGAGAGCTCAGTAGTGGTATTTGATTAGAGGAAAAAGGAGAAAAGACATTCTTCAGATCATGCTGTCTTTAACTCTAGCTGAGGGGATTTGGCTTTATACCTCTCTCTCACTCTCCCACACAGGTGAAAGAGTACAGGCACTCCCCCTTTTGTCCCATTCATCTGGTAGAAGAGACATGGGCTCTGGTGGGACTTTGCATTGCATAGTTGTTTACTATGCAGTCTCGGAAGCAGAAATAGTTGCCACAGTAGAATGCTAAAGTTAACATTTACAATGACATTTGTTGCTATTTTCACTTTTACAATGGTGTGTACAAGGTATATGGTCAACTCTTATTACAAGTATTGTGTGAGAACAGAGCTTGTGATTGTGCGCAGAAAATCACAAGGAAGTCAGGGGAATATGTGAGGGGAATTCCTTAGGATAGAATGTTTTCCTGAGTAAGTATCTTCAACAGCAATGTGTTAGCGGTAATGACCCTCCCACCAAAAACAAACAAACACATACAAACACAAACACACACACAAACACACACACACAAACACACTCACACACACACACACACACACACACACACACACACGTGTGAGAAAGAATACACTTTCAAGAATCGTAAGAGCAATTTCCGAGAAGCGTCTTTGAAAAGATGACAGATTAGGATCAGGGCTTCCCAACTGAAACTTTCTCACACTAGCTGATATAAGAACAAAAAAAGATAAAACAGGAACATTGTGAGAGGACTGACGGTGACATTTAATGAACTGAAGAGCACCTTTAACATCAAGTAAAACAACGAGGGACAGATGTATGAGGAACTTGATGTGTATTGTATTCTAATGCTCAATCTCCTCTATACACAGTTACCTTGACTCAGAAAACAGAACCTTTTTCGTATTGCATGATATCCATGAACAGTACTGACAGTTGCAATATTCCATTTCAGTGGAGTTTTCTGTGAGTTCTGGCTCATATTCTTATTTACTCCACCCACTGTATGAAATGATTCTTCTCTGTACTGAAGTTTATGATCCACTGACTGACTCACAGTGCTTTTATAAAGCTATTTATTGTTTCTTCTGGAGAGCTTAACTTAGATATGGGAGGCTATCCAATCTACTGTTTGTTTTTGTCTCCTGGTTTTGTGCCTGTGTGTGTTTGTGTGTATGTATGTGTTCGTGTATGTGTGTTTGCGTGTGTGTGTGTGTGTGTGTGTTTGTGTGTGTGTGTGTGTATGTGTGATCAAACTTTGATAACGTGACTCATTTGTCTAGTATAGTCATGAGGGACATGATCAACATAAACTGAACATGTTTTTAAACCTTGCAAATTCCGTTAAAAAAAAAAAAAAGAAGCGCTTTTGGTTTTTATATATATCGTCTATTGTCTGTGTGTAAACTGATGTGTTGTACTCATTTTGAAATTGGAACCACTGAGGTGGGTTGAAAAGCCTGTTTTCAGAGTTTCCTGTTGTCTCAGAACAGAAGAAGCAGCATTAGCATTCGATCACTAACCTTAGCTAACCTCTGTTAAGCTTTGTCTTTTGTGTCACAGCCCAGAGAGACCAGTAAGATGGTGAAATGTTGATTTTTCTTTTCTGAAAAAAGTCAAGTCTGTTCCAGGCTATTTCCACTTTTTGAGTTTTTTAGTTATCTGGATATGACACTAAGATGCAACATTCAAACTCTACCTATGACTAGATT
Source organism: Chanos chanos (assembly GCF_902362185.1). Classification (NCBI taxonomy): domain Eukaryota; kingdom Metazoa; phylum Chordata; class Actinopteri; order Gonorynchiformes; family Chanidae; genus Chanos; species Chanos chanos. Next base: position 14,023,818 of record NC_044502.1, read on the forward strand.
CCTTTCAGATTTTCTGTCAGAGAAACGCCAGTGTTTAAGGAGAGAGATGCAATACTCATGTAACTCCAATGAGGACAAGCAGCTGTTCCACTCTGATGTGTGAAATATGTCAATAATAAACAATGAAATTACATTTTTAATAAACTGTAACACATTTTTCAAACACTGCAGGATTTCAACTGTCAAATTGCAACAAAATCTCATTTTCACCCAAGAATTTAGGCTTTTATTTTGTTTTGGGTTTTTTTCCGCCAGAGTAGAACGTCAGTGACGTCTGACATATTTCTCAAGGTCACCAAACATTTGTTCTGAAGAAAAACAAAACAAAACCAGACTCTAGTGATGTGCTGTGTCAGATCTGGACAGGTTAGATGAGTCTGTGGCTGTCAGTATCTGGAGCCTGTGCTATTTTCTCACTCATGGGTCCCTTTGGTCTTTGGGCTGGTAACAGACAGGCGGTGAGACAGGTTCTGCAGTTGTGTACTCCCTCATTCTCTTTTTAGAATAGCAGCCTGCAGGGAGGGGAGACAGGGAAGAAATCAGAGCTCTGGAAGAGAAGTCAGAGGGATGGGTGTTATGAGTCAGGATTGTGTACGTGTGTGTGTGTGTGTGTGTGTGTGTGTGTGTGTGTGTGTGTGTGTGTGAGGTGTGCGCGCTCCCTATCTTTTATCTACACATATTTAAAAAAATGAGATAGTAAAATATTTTATGGCCAGGACGAGTTGACTTGATTAATCTAGACTTGAGAAGACTGAAGGAGGTTTGAGTTCCTGAAATGCTTATACCTTGAAAGATGGTCTTCGAGTAAGCAGTAAGACTCGATATCTTGTCACTTTCAATGTTCTTGCGGATTTATTTGAATCCTTTATGAGCTTATTAATAAATCTGTTCTTCCAACCACCATGTGCCATGCAATGATTCTCATCCAGCCAGTCAGAACTCAGAAACTCCACCACCCACTACCCCTGTGCTGTAGGGCAGTGTTTCTCAATCCTGCCCCTTGGGGACCTCTGCTCTTCATATCTGCTATCTATCCTTGCTCTGAACACACCTAATTAGTGTGATTAACATGCTCTTAATTAAATCAGGTGTGCTCAGCTAATCAAAAGTGCCACTGATGAGTTCAGTCAGGTAGGTAGAGCAGGGATGGATGGAAAATGTGCAGAGCAGGGGGGCCCCAGGAGCAGGACTGAGAAACACTGCTTTTGGGAATTTTTCCAGTGAACAAGCCTGTGATGCGGGGCTGTTGGAAGTGGCCTGCATCTTCTTTGGAAATGCGGTAGTGAGCATGGAATTCTGTGCACTGTCAGGAGTACAGGAAGCACCTGGTTCACACAAAAAGACGAGATCCTCTAGCCTTCTATTGTGTGTGATGTCTTTTTTTAAACCACACATATTTGTGACAGGAAGTTTGGATCTGTGCATTCCATTGCAAGAACACAAGGGAAGAAAAAGTGCAGCTGAAAATTTTGTGGAAGGAGGAGAAAAAGGGAAGGGGAAAAAGAGAGAGAGAGATAGAGAGAGAAAGAGAGAATGGGAAGAGAGAGGGAAAGAAAACAAGCATAAGAGAAATAAGGAGAGAGATGGAGAGTCAGGGAAGGAGGGAGAGGGAATAAAAGAGCAAGGCAGAGAGCCCAGAAACTAATTGAACTTTGAACACATAGGCTTACTTGTGTTTGCTTAATTGGGTCCCTCTTAGAGTCAGTATAATGCGTGTGGAGCTGTAGCTGTGTGAGTTAGCCGCGGCTCACCCTAAGCACACGACAAGCCACTGACCGTGGCTCAGGAGACGCTGTAGTCATCTCAGAGCCAAAGACGTAGCCTCTCTGCAGACATCCAAAAGACTACTAATGCAGCAAGTCATGAATGACACACGGTCAATCCTATTACACTAATACAGGATTCTCTCTCTCTCTCTCTCTCTCTCTCTCTCTCTCACACACACACACACACACACACACACACACACACACATAGACACACAGAGACTTACACATTAAATAAAAAATGCAACAGAAACAGTTTTTCTCTTTTGTGCTATCATTATTTAGATTAGGTGTAGTACTGCTTTGACAGGGAGAAACACAGTTAGGTATTCACCCACCGTACTGTGATGTCATCATGAGAGATTACACTCCGGCCATATGGCATTCTCTGCCTGCTGCACTAATCCATGGCAGCCCGCTCTTCCTGTCACTGCTTCCAAACTCAACTCACTTCCTACATTTACCTCCCCACCAACTGATAACAAGTCTCTCTCTCCATCTCTCTTTCTCCCTCTCTCCCTCTCCCTCCATCTCTCTCTCTCTCTCTCTCTCTCTCTCTCTCTCTTTCTCTCTCTCTCCCTCTCCCTCTATCTCTCTCCCTCTCCCTCTCTCTCTCTCCCTCTCCCGTGTTAAATTCTAATGTTTTTTTTTTTTTATGTAGAAAGCCACTCTGCACCCCTAACAGAATAAATTTTAAAAATGTGTTTGTTTGTAAATATTTGGAAATTGACGTTTTTAAGAGAAATCGAACGGTAGGTTTTGTTTTAAGCATGTAATTTGACAGGCGGTGACGTGACGTTTAAACCCGTTAGGACATTAAGGGATTATGACAAACGGATATGGGACAGGTGGCTATAGAAAGGCTCTGAGACGGAAGTTACCTTTACCGAACTGTAGTTGGCAACGCTTTGTTTTGAATTGTCGATATATTCTCCCGAAATGTCTATCCTGTAAAGGGGCAATAAAAAAGGGTGATTTCTGGGGAATGGCAATGTCATACTCAGTAAATAACGTTGTAATATCCAAGCGTCTACATGGTACTGAGGCAAGGCTTTTATTTAAATTTAATCGTTAGTTTGTTTCCAAATCAAAGACGTGCTCCTAAACAAAACATTTTGGTCTGTTATGACGAAGTGTTCAGTGAATCAAACACTGAGTATTCGTTTGAGTGAAGGCGGGGTTTCAGAGACTCAACATTAGTGTAGGCAGGCTGACTTTAATCACGCCTTGTCGGGTGTCCATATATGGTTCGTGACGTCACGAGCCGGAGGTTCCATTCATATAAAACTGATCCTACGGAATCCCCTTGGAGGAAATGTAGGCACAGAAGCAGTAGAGGGTGTAGTTGGCTATCGTCGGCTCTGACGCCCTGTAATACCATTTATCAGAAGTGAAAACATTTCAGCAATCTTAGAGTTATTTAATCCTCAGTACTACAGACAAGATGAAGGTCTCAAGCATAGACTGTCGCCGTCTTAAGAAAATTATCCGAAAGGAGTGCGGGAGCTGCCTTATAGTGGATTGCCGACCATACTTTTCTTTCTCCAACTGTAATATCAAAGGTTCGGTCAATGTAAACTTGAATTCCGTTGTCGTCCGGAGATCTCGGGGTGGTACCGTGCCTCTTCAGTTTGTGATCCCAGACGAAAAAGCCTTGTTTCGGCTTCGAGAAGGTAGCATTTCGGCGGTGGTGGCACTTGATGACCGGACGCCTCATTTGCAAAAGCTGAAGAAGGACAGTATCGCTCAAATAGTGATAAATACTCTTTCACATCTTGCGAGTAGCACAAACATCTGCTTCCTGAAAGGTGAGATGCTAAAAAAACTTTACCCGAGTTTTTAAAATATGTATTATTCCAGGGAATTTCTTAATTAATTAAAAATATAGGCAACTAAAACACCTAACTGTTAATTTCATATGGGACACCGACACTATGCTAGAATACCTCGGGATTTAAACAAATGTCATTGTAAGAAGTGAGGTCTGTTCCAGGTAATGCAATGAATACCCTCACAAAACATACATTTGTCAGTTGTATCGTATAATATACAAAAAGCTCAAGGGTGAAGGAGGATATTCCGTTTCCTTTATCCATTGAAATTTATGCTGCTAGTTACAGTCATGCTGTTACAGTCACCCCTCTTGTTGTAGCAACCATACTTTTCAGTTTTCTTTGCGTGTGTGTGTGTGTGTGTGTGAGAGAGAGAGAGAGAGAGAGAGAGAGAGTGAGAGATTCTCAGCGTGCGTCAAAGGACTGATGACTCACAGCTCGAGAAGCTTGTGAACGAACGCAGAAATAACTTACCATGGGAGCGCAAAATATATGTCTCTCATTTGACAGTATTTTCGACTGTATTACAACATAGAACATAGCTAAATGTCAGTAAGCCGGAGGCTGTATTTTCCCATTTCCACGCAAAAATATCATAACAGCCGGGGTTCTGGATTTTAAATGATTAATCATGTAAGCTGATCGGATACTCTTAGCTGTGGTATTAGACTGTGACTTCAGGAAAGAAAAAATGTCCCAATAAAGACGTTAAACAAATGATATAGATGAATCATCTTGGTCATCCCCGACACCTACCTTTTTTTAAAAAACAAAACAAAACAACAACATTGTTTCTCTTGACAGGAGGGTTTGAGAACTTCCAATCTCATTACCCCGAACTTTGCACAGAAACGAAAAACGCCGAGTCCAGCGGAACTGAAACAGAGAGAATTGCACGCAACCACTGTGAAGCGCTTGGCTCTCACCACAAACCGGATTACGATCAGGTATGGAAGAGCTAAAATGCCTCAAACTTCCTTATTTTAACTTATTTCCACTTTGCCACATCCCCTTTAATCAGTCGCTATTAGTGGGCATCTCCTCTTTCCGAAACTGATAAAATAAGAAGAATGGTGAACCGTGGGAACAATGCTATTTGACATTTGTACACTTCACTTGCCGGAGAACTAATATCTTTGATTTTTGTCAGTGTTTATTGACATATATTTTAGTGTTTGGGTGATGTATTGTTCAGTGTTCATTTATTTATAAGGCATAGAAAAACATGGACAAATTTAACGCAATGTGTTGTAATGGCCTGTAGGATCTGTAGGGTTTGTTTACCTCATCTGTGGATGAGTGAAAGACCCAAACAACCACAGTAACCCCTAAAAGGTTGGAACAGTTTATAGATCTGATATGAAAGACACCCAACTGACATCTGAACTTTAAAGGAGACCTTTTATGCTTGACCTTAGTCCTGTCCCAGTTTTATATTATTTATTAAAAACACCGACATTTTTCACTGTGTTTACAGTGACCTGTATTAACCACGGAGCGCCTAGTGCAGACATATATGTTACATCCGCGCTTGAAGCTTTTTCTTGATATCTTGATGTTGATTTGTTTTTGCAGGGCAAGCCCGTGGAAATCTTGCCTTTCCTATACCTCGGCAGTGCCTATCATGCCTCCAGACAGGACTATCTTGCTGACCTTCACATATCGGCCTTGCTCAACGTCTCCCGCAGAGATACGCAGCCCTCCAAAGGCCACTACGATTACAAGTGGATCCCGGTGGAGGACAGTCACACGGCTGATATCAGCTCTCATTTTCAGGAGGCTATCGAATTTATCGGTGAGCAGTTTTTCTCCTTCGTCTGCTTACTTGGGATAAACGGGTCCACTAAATGAGTAAATGAAAATGTAAATCACACACCCTGGAAATTCAGGGCACAATGATTCTCGCCTCCTCAATTTCAAAAACATCTGCCCGTCATTGTTTTCATTTAAGACACCGGGACTTCCCACAGTCGTTCTCCTCTGGTGACACAATTCAGTTCTATTCTGAAAGTTCTCTTGTTTATTTTGAGTTCTAAATTTGGTAAGTAATTGATTCTAAATTTAAATAGACCTTGACATTATACTCTCAGCATTTAAAAAAAATCTTTAAAATCTTTCACTTTCCAACACGGAACTAAATATTGGGAGGCCAAAAAACACATTTTTGTCTCCTGTTATATAAATACATGTGAATTACAAAATCTATTCTGGGAATTCTGGTGAAGAACCAATCTATAGATATACCTGTCTATTTTAAAGCACCTGCTGTTCTAACTTAAGACTTCCCATTGCCCTTGCTTAAGTAAGTCATACCCTCTCACTAAACCTTGTATTTAGCTTTTCTTTTTTTTCTGTTTACAAATAAATCCATAGACTACTTTAATCTGGAGAAGTAAAAGCAACTGCCTCCTCCTTCTTCAGTAAAACAATAAAAGCTTAAGTGACGCAGTGCAAATCTGAAAGCCTAATCGTCAGAGGGTGGGGCTTTTGTGTCACTGAATGAGCTGTTGGTTAACGGCGGGTGGAGATTTGTGAGGGATATGCTACGTTCATTTACCTCATACAGGTGTCCAACCACCCACAGTGGTATGGGTTGTTTTCTTGACAAAAAAAGGACCTAACAATAGGTCATGGGTAGTGGCTAAGCAGACATGTGGCTGTGACTGTTAATAGTTGTCTTCTACCCAAAGGCAGGGGAAACCCCTGAACACCTCGCCTGACCAGTATCTATTTTCACTTGCCGCTGGTGACGCCTTTCCGTGAATTCACCTGCCAGGCACAAACTCTTTACGTCACTCTTGTACCATCAAGCCAGTTCATTTATGTGTCCTTTGTCCTGAACAAAAGTTTTCAGCATAAAAAAAAAAATAGAGTGAAAGACTATACTTCCAAAGGAACCCATATGAATCCACTAGACTGTTACAGGGAACCAATGAGCCCTTGTCAAGCATGAGCATAAGCGTATCAAAATATTTAGGCGCATTAGTGAATAGGATGGTCAGTGTGACTCCCCACAGACTCTGCCCCCACTCCAGATGGGAAGCTCATGATTCATTCACAAGCAGGTTTTGTTTTGAAGATCTGAGCGGCACGAACTAACCAAGCTAAACTACCCCCCCCCCCCCCATCCTACTCTCTGTGTCACCGTGAGCTCTGAGCCGCAGCAGTGTAGTGTAGGAGGGTATAATACTGGATTAAAGTCTTTTCTTGTGTGTGGTGAGTGGAGAAGACAGAACTACTGTGGTGAAGGCTGGCTGATAAGGTGGAGATTTTGAAGGGTTTGGGTAGGAGAGTGAGGGGAGTGGAATAGGAGAGTGACTGTGAGCGTGTAGGAGAGGTCTGATACATGATGAAGATATAGGTTTGATGGAAACTTCATGGATATACACCTGAATACTGTTCTCCTCTAAAAAAAAAACAAAAAACCCACGCATCTATACTTGCACAATGACAGTGGATGTGTTTTTTTTTATCCTCTTTTGTTAGCTCTCTCACGACTCTTCATTACATTACACAGGAAATGGTGATGAATTTTTCCAAAGACGATCATCGCTGATAAAAGTGTGTGCGTGTGTGTTTTTTTTTTCCGTTTCAGATCGGGTGAAGCAGGCAGGTGGGAAGGTGCTGGTACACTGCGAGGCAGGCATCTCCCGCTCTCCCACCATCTGCATGGCCTACATCATGAAAACCCAGAGGGTACGCCTGGAAGAGGCTTTCGACATGATCAGACAGTGCCGAGCCATCATCTCTCCCAACTTCAGCTTCATGGGGCAGCTGCTCCAGTTCGAGTCCGAGGTCCTGTCCTCCACGCCACCCTCGGCCGACCCGGCCACCGCACCCTGCGCCCAAGAGACGGCGTCCTTCTTCGCCAACGAGTTCGCGCTCAACAAGAATTTCGAGTCCTCTGTTTTTACGTTCCCTACCTCATTCCTGACACCCCTCCCCCTTCAGACACCAGTTCATCAGTTCAAACTAAGCCCAATAACTGCTGCCTTAAAATGACTGCTTGGCCTCCTCTAGTCTCAGATTACTTGAAAAAAAAGAAAAAGTTAAATAAACGATTAGGCAATCAGGATAGAGCAATGGGATTGCAATGGGATTTTGGAGGAGAGAAATCCCCCCCCCCCCCACCATACATTTAATGAACGGAGGGAGAGGGAGAGAGACATGATTTTAAAGAACAGACCTTTTCCCTCCAGAGATTTCCATTCAGTGCTGCTGTTTGCCTCAGACAGGAGTGAATTAATGCACACTGATAATACTGCAATAAATGCCTCAGTTTGAAGATGTGATACCTGCCTACTCACAACCCAACCAGGCATTTAAAACTAAATTATTGGTTTTTTATTTGTTTCTTTTTTTTATTATTATTATTGAACATGAATATGTTAATAAATGTTTTTACAAAAAAAAAAAAACATTTTGTACGTTTCTCATTGACCTCAACAACATCCATTTCCTAAACATGACTGTCATCATGATTGCAATTAGCTAAAGCTGATGTACGTGAAGAATTATAAGAATAATAGTTCGACTTTTTACATTTAAATATACCATCACAATAACATTTCCTCATTTGAGCGATTAAAATGGACATTTGCACGTCTCTTGAACGAAGGGTAAGCAGCTGGCATTGAAATCTTAATCGGTCAGGTCTTCCCAGCAACAAACAAGATACAACAGTGACCCCTGCAGCGACCGAGAAAGTTTCAAGTTGCTCTCTAATTTGCATTCGGGTTCATCAGGCAGCTTTGAATAGTGGATTCTGCATTTCTGGAAAATTTACACTTATTCTAGAGATTTCTCCGTCATCGTATATAATAACTGCGGGAGACGTAGAAATTTCGATTTTGAAAGGGTCACATTGACGCGCTCTTTGTGCTGGAAGAGAAAAACCTGTCAAAGCAGTCTAAAGGCATGAAATTACAAAATTCTTGTCCTGTATAGGTAAAATGGATGAATAACGCAAACCCTCTTACTTCATACCTCTTACATATTTAGTAATTCCTCCCGAGACGTTTAGCTGTGGTTTTTAACATTTCGTCTGGTATCTTATTATTTCAACCGTTGACCGAGATGTATCAAAACTTTTCTCATTACTGAACTATTACTCTCTAAACATTCACTTATTTTTATGAATTACTACCACGAGATGAATCCTTTCTTTTTATAGAAATATGTGTCAAACTAGTCCTTCAAAGGAAGAGAGGTGCAGTAATCTCGAAGAACAACATCGAACATTAATTCTAAAAGGCCAATACATTGGATAATGCCGAACTGCCCGTAATACTGTACCGCAGCACAGTTTAAGAGCTCTTACAGGCCAGGCAGAGCTCCTGTATCTTGGCGCCCAACGTCTAGCCGCTTGAGCTAAACCATCTTCGCAAAATGGGAGGGCCATTGAAAATAAATCATTGCAAAAGTCATGAGCATGGGTGAATTAATTTCATACTCTTTTAAAATAATATTTTAACAAGAAAGTAAATGAAATTATTTGATATTTAGAGATCGAATTTGTGAAATTTTAAATTTAATAAAACGAAATAATTTCATTTCCCCCTAAATTGTGAAATCAAACGTCCTATTTTGTCCCGCCCCATCGCCATTTTCCTTGTTATTTCTGTATTGTCAGGATAACAAAATTACAGATGCCACATACAGTTTTAAATTTTGATTAACTGTCCATATTACTGAGATTTTAAACTATCCTATCCTTCTTCCCTTTTGTGGAGGAGGTGGGTGTTTGATTTGGACTTTAATTGCTGAGGAAAGTTTCTGCAGAACCGACCATGTACATTAAACAGGTATGTGAGAGCGAGTTGCATGTCGTCGAATTGTGAACATTTGGGTGTTTTTGCTGCATAAAAATGTTACTCTGGTATTTGCTGAGGTAATTTACCGTGTTCACGGTAAGCCAATGTTCTGTTAGAAGAAAGTGCATTATCTTTGCATAGAGATAGTGAGGTTTATGTCAAACTACTTCGCGGCTAACTGGCATAACATTGGCTAGCTAGTTAGCATGGTCGGTAACCTATCGTAGTGCATGGCCTGTTGTTTTAGCTAGCAAGCTAGCTTCGTTAGCCGTCTGTTTTCAGGCTGCAGTCATGTTGTAGTCCAGTGTAGCTGACATAGAGCAATTGAAAGTACAGACGTATCAAATACTGCAGACCCTGTTACTTAAAAAAATCAATAATATATGTATTTTTGGAAACCTATGACTGTGGTCTGTTTATTTAAGTTCGTGTCAGAAAAGTATGTTAATCCGCGTTGTCTGTCGCTCTGCGTTACACGTTATGTTTTGGGCACCTCTGCATTTCCCTCTCTGAGAAGTTCTCAGGTTTTTATTATATGCGAGAATTTAACGTCACTGATTTGGCAAATATGCCGCCCCAGATTCACCCGACTCTGCTAATCGTAATGACAGAGTTACACGCGTCTTGCTCATTAATTATGTAAGAGTGTCATTTGGAAGACTCAAGTACCTGAAATGCAGGTGTAATATAGGTCATGTTCAGTCTTAGCGGGCAGTCTGACAGAGACACTTAGAGGTCTGCCGACCATAAACTTTTAATGGAAATATTAAGGACATGTCTGTGTCATGTGTGATTTGGTGCTGTTTGCTTTCAGGTCATTATCCAGGGGTTCAGAAGTTACAGGGATCAGACAGTAGTCGATCCATTCAGTTCAAAACACAATGTCATTGGTGAGTTTGTTTTCTCTCTCACCCCCATATAGTAAACAGCTAGTGTTTTTAATTTTCTCTGAGGGTTTCATTTTTTTGCTTTGCACAATTGACACCTGATTTTCTTGTGTTTTGTTCCCTATAGATAAACTGATTTTAAAAACTGTGATCTCATATACTTATGATCACCAAAAACTGTCAGACTATCACCCCAGCCAACAATAGATTGTCCTCACTTTGGGGCACATGCTTTTGAGCGTTCATCTGACAGACTTTTGACTGTGATGTGTTTTTCCCCCCCCCTACAGTCGGACGAAATGGATCAGGAAAAAGTAACTTCTTTTACGGTAAGTGGCTATTTGGGTTTCTCATATCCACATCACATCCTTTTTATTTTTCTGCGTGTTTGTGTGTGTATGTATGTGTGTGCGTGCATTGGTTCTTACTGGACTTAAGACTCAGTGGGATTGTTTGTTTTTCCACAGCCATTCAGTTTGTGCTCAGTGATGAGTTCAGTCATCTTCGTCCAGAGCAACGGCTGGCCCTGCTGCATGTAAGTCACACGTTAATCTGAAACAAACTGCTCAGAGGATGGACTCATTCCTGTCTCTATTTCCCCTAAGAATGGTCTGAAACTATTTCTGTTTCATGGTGTTGTCTGTTTTCCTCTAAGCTGCAGAGATTTTTGGTGGTCGCCCACTTGCATTTGAGTTTGATGTAATTTCAGAGTTTTTGTGTTTCCTCGTTCATCTTCTATTCGTGATGTGCCTCAGGATTGTTTTCTCACTCTCAGCATGTATTTTTAAATGAAATATTACACAATAATAGATTTGTAGTGACCGTTCCTGTCTTTCTCCATAACAGGAAGGCACTGGTCCTCGGGTTATTTCAGCGTTTGTGGAGATTATATTTGACAATTCTGACAACAGGCTGCCGGTAAGGTTCCCACTGCTGACTGTGTTGCTGCAGAGAGATGGCTAATTTTCAGAGTTATCAGTTGTGTGAATTGTTTGTATGGTCCGTTTGTAGATCGACAAAGAAGAAGTTTCGTTGCGCAGAGTGATTGGTGCTAAAAAGGACCAGTATTTCCTGGATAAGAAGATGGTGACGTAAGTAAAAAAAAACAACAACAACAAATTTTAATGTGTGTTTTCCTACTATCATAGGAAAATCAGGAACTGTGCCATGGTTTACAATAGAAATGCTGATATTTTGCTAATGAAACTTCCCATGTTTTTTTTACAGTAAGAACGATGTCATGAACCTGCTGGAAAGCGCTGGCTTCTCTCGCAGCAACCCTTACTACATTGTTAAGCAGGGAAAGGTAAACGCATCTCTCAAGTATTGCTCAAGTATAAACTAGAGTTGTAATTTTTTTCTGCGCTTCATGAAGGGAGGCGATTTACTTCCTGAGCCTGAACTTGTAGGAGTCACTTACATTTAACCTGCTTCATCTGACTGAGTCATTTTGCTGCTAAGGGGTTTTGCTATTCAGTGTACAGTAATGTGGACCCTCTTGCCTTGTTTGACCCTAAGATCAACCAAATGGCCACAGCTCCGGACTCCCAGAGGCTGAAATTGCTCAGAGAGGTGGCAGGCACCAGGGTCTATGATGAACGTAAAGAAGAAAGTATCTCTCTCATGAAAGAGACAGGTGAGGATTCTCTTCTCTTTTCAGTGCTTTCATTCAGTGTTTTCTTTCACTGGTTCACTTTTCTGTACAACTCCATCAAAACGTTTTCTTTTATGCACTGTCTGAGCTGTATTGCTATAAATGCCTTAAATATAATCAAGTGGATGTGTTAAAATGATTCAGATACTGTTGATACAGAAGCATGAAAGCTTCGGAGGCTGAGTCATGTTTTCAAATGCATAGTTTCTTTGTCTCTTTTTTGGACGTGATAAGTGCGTCACTGATACATGAATGCGACCCAGGTGTATACATGCATAATTGCTCTTTTGGCATTTGGAAAAAGAATGACACATCGTAAAGAGAAAATAAAAGAAAAGAGCCAACAAAGTACTTTCAGTGCTCTAAAACAACCCCATACTTATTTAACCCCCATCCTGTGGGTGCACGGACAGGGAAGGAGAGAGAACAGACTGAGTCCTGATTTTTTTTTTTTCAGAGGGGAAGAGAGAGAAGATTAATGAACTGCTGAAGTACATAGAGGAGAGGCTACACACCCTGGAGGATGAGAAGGAGGAACTGGCTCAGTATCAGAAATGGGACAAGATGAGGAGAGCCCTGGAGTACACCATCTACAACCAGGAGCTCAACGAGACCCGCGCCAAACTGGACGAGGTACACACGGACAGACAGAGAAATTCAGTGATTTTCCTCAGAAAGTACCATGTTTCAAACTGAGGAACATCTTATCCAAATCCATTTTGTAGTGTGAGGTAATCTGCTATAGTATAAATAGTAAATAAATATTGTTTTGTGTTTGTGGTTGAATTCTGAGTGAGTTTATTATTTTTTTAAATCAGTGTCTTGGTTGAGTAGTTAAAGAGTTTTGGGTGCTTTTTTCCAGTTGTCTACTAAGCGTGAGACTTGTGGGGATAAGTCCAGGCAGCTGCGTGATGCCCAGCAAGATGCCAGAGACAAAGTGGAGGTGAGTGTTTGAGTGGTGGAGAGCAGGGCTTGATGTGCTCCTAAGTTGAAAAATTGGGGAGCGCATAAAGAACTTTAGGGGCGCAATGAATATTTATCAAATAATGTGTTTTTCCTTAATAAAGGGATATGAGGAGACATTTACAAGCAAAATGATTTCATTTATTTGAATACAAAAAGGATGCTAGGTTTTTAATTATTTCTGCTTCAAACTGCTTCAAACTTAAAACTGCTTTAAACTGTATAACCAGGATAAACGGTATGAATGGTATGAACACCTCTGTAATTAAGTAGTTCTTCTTAGTTCTAAATGCCAAAAAAAGTCTGCTCAGTCCATTTAGACACAAAGGATATCACTGGTCTAGCAGTTTTTGTAGAAAAAGTGGTGTCTAGAGGGCCCTTTGCGCTGACGAGTGGATCACGTGATTTCTTTCAACAGACATCATTGATTCAGCGCAGTGACCACGTCATCGTCATTGTTGTTGCGTTATCAACCTTTTTGTCGGAAAAAAAAAATTGAGCCTGCTTGGGCTGAATTTTGTAATACTTTTTATTTGCACACATGCCCCTAAATACATTTTATGGTTCGCACGCATCTATTTTTAGTGGCAAATGCGAGTGAAACGCTGTCCTGGGGTGCCTGTTTTGGGTAGCATGCGAATCCCATTCCCCCTCTGTTCACTGTCGTTTTTGTGCTGTGGTAGAAGTTAAAGGAGAAGTTCAGCAGTTTTCCAAAACGTTTTGAAACCTTCATTCTAGCATTCCTATTATGGATTGATATTGAAGCTTTCCAGTGGCTACGATGGCCAAGTTTGATCATTTGAGTTTCAGTAGCATTCTTTTTGGAGGACACAAATGCTAACCATAGTCTCTTACACTCCTGTTGGTTCCTGCTTCGAATGTAAATTTTTAGAAGCTCAGCTCTCATGGTCTGTGGAACAAGTAGTTCTTAAGTCAGAATGTGATGGTGAAAAACGAAAAAGTTCAAGGACGTTTCTTTTTTAAGGAGCTCTGACATATTCTGACCTCTTCTCACTGTCTGTCAGGAAACGGAGCGTGTAGTGCGGGAGTTGAAGGCTAAGATCTCTGCGATGAAGGAGGAGAAAGAGCAGTTGAGTGCGGAGCGGCAGGAGCAGATAAAGCAGAGGACCAAGCTAGAGCTGAAGGCCAAAGATCTGCAGGATGAGCTGGCAGGCAACAGCGAACAGAGGGTACGCGCACACACACACACACATACACGCTCTGACACACACATCTCCATCTGCGTCACTACCACCTCCCTGGGCATAAACCCAAGCCTGCGCCACGGGCCTGTCACACACACACGCTTGTGCACAAACACACACTCACTCGCTCACCACCAATCCATACATATACATATTGTCTCATTCAAACAGACACGTACAAATGCACAGTCATGAGTGAGTCACAAATACACACATTCTGTCTGTCTCTCTCTATCTCTCTCTCTCTCTGTGTGTATCATGGGTGTGTTGCTCTGTGTGTGTGAAACTAATACAAGTGGTTTTAGCCATAGAGCTCTGCATGTGTGAAATACATAGTACACACACACACACACAGATAGTGCCCCCTGTGTGCCAGCCTGGCTCTATGCAGGATTAGGCCCACCTGGCATGGCTGGCACTGTTGTGTTTATTTGGGCAGAGGAAGGGAGGGCTGGAGAAGTGCGTCATTTGCCCTTTGACAGGTGAAGGTAATTACGTTTGGCTCAGGAAGAGAGTCGCTTTCCACCACCAGATGCTCTGTTAGATGGGCACCCTTACTCACGTCACACAGAAGAATTCCACAGTTTTCTCACAGATCAGTTTATAGACACACACACACAGACACAGTCTTACAGTAGTAATAAAAACACTACACATTTGCTGCCAAATCATTTGTGTGGAAGATCATGAGCCTTTCCCCTGTCATCGTCGTCGTGTGACAGTTCTGTTTTGGATCTCTCTCTCCACCCCCCACCTCTACCCTTTCCTTTCTAGAAACGACTGCTGAAAGAGCGTCAGAAGCTTCTAGAGAAGATAGAGGAGAAACAGAAGGAGCTGCAGGAGACAGAGCCCAAATTCAACACTGTGAAAGAGAAGGAGGAGAGAGGGATTGCTAGGTAACACTCGTCAACAACTTCCGCTTTTTTACTCCTCCCAGACAGTCATTTTTCCCTCCCCACTCTGCGAACTTGATCAAGCATTTTCAGCACGGACTTATTAATGGCACCATCATTTCTTCTTCTTCATATCACACAAGTAGGGACTCACCCGATGCATCATATTAGATATTTACAGTGAAGTTGCTGTAAAACATTTTAAGACATTAATGCATTTTCACTACTGTTTCAGTCGTTTGTATTAAGCTAATGAACAGATTCACTGTCTGTATTCGCCTACGCAGTCGAGTTGTGAAGAAGGGGACAGGTGTGTTTCCTGGTGTTCACCAATGTCTCTACACTCTTGTTGTGCAGACTCGCCCAGGCCACTCAGGAGAGAACCGACCTGTATGCCAAACAAGGTCGAGGAAGTCAGTTCACGTCCAAGGAGGAGAGAGACAAGTGGATTAAGAAAGAGCTCAAGTCTTTAGACCAAGCCATTAATGACAAGAAACGACAGATCGCTGCCATCCACAAAGACCTGGAGGACACCGAGGCTAACAAGGAGAGGAACCTTGAACAGTACAATGTAGGAACATAGCGTCACAGTAGTCGACCTGACCAGACATGATCAGAAATCAGTCTTGATTGAACTAATTAGAAGACGTGGTGGTCCCTGAGATCAAGTTGCAGTTATTTGGTTACTAGGCAACACTGTATGACTTTATTGTGCTATGCTGTAATTTATTATGTAGTAATAATTATACCTTTGTAGTAGTTTAATTACAATGTGATGAAGTTTGTGACTAGAAAATAAATCTATAATATCAGTGCTGTGTTTAGAGGATCAGTGACAGCACTGTTGGAAGTGTTTGAATGTACTTTTAATATTTGTAAATGTGACTAATATTACAGATCACACCCAAGAGCCCGAGTGTGTTATTGCAGTCGTTAATGTGTCTTTTGTTTGCTCAGTACAAGTAATGTTAACACGATAACAACACAAACTCTTGAGTTTGACATTTCGCTTATAAAACAAATCCAAAGGACTGTTTAGATAGCGACTAAGTAAACTAATAGTGGAGCTGATTTAAAACGTATTATGACATTCAATAAAAGTAGTCACACCCGAGCCAATAGCTGACGTGGACCAGCAAGAGGGCACAATGAATGCAATAATCTTTTCAACTGTTGTTTTACAGTAGACAGTGAATGTGCTCAGTCTGTTATTATAACATGGCAAACATGTACTTAAAATCTTTAACTTTTACCCCCCTAGAAATTGGATCAAGATTTGAACGAGGTGAAAACTCGTGTGGAGGAGCTGGACAGAAAGTATTACGAAGTGAAGAATAAGAAAGACGAGCTCCAGAGTGAAAGAAAGTAAGACTCTATTTTTTATCCCACTTTTTTCCCTCCTGGGTTCTCCCAGTGAGTAAGACACCCAGAGGAGCCCTGGCTTTGACTCATCCCTCATATTCCTCATATTGATTGATATTCCAAAAGCACGAAACCTCAGTGACTCAGCCAAACAGAAATATCGGCATGGAGACCTTTTGGCTTCGGCCCAGTATCCCAACATCCCACTTTGTGTTCGAAATGTTGCTTTTCTGAAGCTCCATCTATAGCCCTAAGCCATAGGCAACCCCGCATGAGGTTTCACCATACGCTAGCATTGGGCGGTATCAAGGTATTACGGTATACCGGGGTATTTAGAAATTCCGAATTTCTGATTTTCAATACCGTCAAAAATACAGACGCTCCTCTTTCTATTAGACTGTTACGGAGATGCTGTATTGAAGTAGGGTGACCAGGCGTCTTGCTTTGCGTTGTACTGCACAGAATTTTGAGCCTTTGTCACACATCCCACATATCGAGATAATGTCCCGCATTTTCGTTGGTCACTTGGATTTTAACTGTCAGAAATAAGAACACGTGGATGAGTTCTGTCACCAGCCCGGCAGGAGCTGCGTAGTTTCTGCTCTGTTTAATAGCGCTACGTCAAAAGAAGCAGCCTGGCTCATACAAATGCAACATAGCCAAGCTTTTCTAAAAGCCTGGCTTTCATCCAGTGGCTGAGAAGAGAGCAGTGAAGGCGGTCATCAAGAGGCTGTGTTGGCCGTCAATCAAACTGCGCAGATGTGGGGCCAGCAAACTCCTCTGCTACGTTACAAAAACCAAACTTACACAAACTTTGCAGATATGAAGTTAAAAGCTACCAGGCAACGTCATGGCCACAAAGAAAGGAAAATTTACTTTTAGTAAATGGGCCGTGAGATATTGCTGGCTGTCCTTACTTAACTTTTGAGTTAAGGAATAGTAAAATTACATTAGCCTACAAGTCTTGACATTTAATGCTTCCGAGCAATATCACATAGGATTGCTCTAACATTGTGAATGACTTAGGTTCACTGACAGTGTCTAATATGCAATTAGCCTGCTTACAGTAAACACCTATGCCTCGTACTCTAGTCTATTCCACAGAACACTAGTTAGGCCATCAACATTCCCTCCCTTGTACACAACTATACATATTCATCATATAGTCGTAAAATTACTAGGTCTTTTTAGATAACCACTGACTGTTTAACCAAAGGCTGATTCTCGTTACATTTTAGTTGTTTATTTATTTATTTACGCAAAAACCGTCATATACTGTATACCCCGGTGAAATGTCAGGAAGGTATGGAAGAAATAGATACCGCCGAAGCCTACTGCATGCAGCACTGTGCCATGAGCCCTCACGAAACGAGGAAGGGGGGAGGTTGGTTGGCTGGATTTATGCCCAGGTATGGTGTCCCTAAGCTGGTCTGTTGGATGTCTCTTTCCCCTCCTCTTGCTCTAGTTACCTGTGGAGAGAGGAGAATGCAGAGCAGCAGGCCCTGGCAGCCAAACGGGAGGATTTGGAGAAGAAGCAGCAGCTCCTGAGAGCAGCTACAGGAAAGGTCAGGACAGCCAGTCTCTGCCCACTCTCTATATCCGGTCTCATACACACACATATATATATATACATATGTATTAACATTTCTACGCAGGAGCTAACCTTTTTTCACACACTGTGAGTCATCTTAATCAGAGAGAGGGAGAGTCTGTGTTTAAATTGTCATGTCTTTGCGTGTGTGATGAAATTAATGTATCCTACATACTATGAGTCAGATCTGTCAGAGAGATGGGGGGGGGGGGGGGGGGGGGGGGGGGGGGGGGACCTATCCCACTTCTGCAAACGAAGAGAAGCTGTTAAAGAAATTGTCTCAATGCGGATGAAGCCACTAATAGAGTTTGGTATTTCTCACCATCGCTATATCAGTTAAATTTATTGGACAGGTACATAGTTAATAACATAATGTTTATGTACCATGTCGTGGTTTTCTTAAGTGTGAGTGTAGACACGATCCAAGGCTAGCTCATACTCTGTCTGTAAAAAAAAAACACTGAACAAATTTAAAATGGTAATTTGTCGCGCATTATACCCTCAGGCCATTCTGAACGGCATTGACAGCATCAACAAGGTATTAGAACACTTCCGTAGGAAAGGAATCAACCAGCATGTCATCAGCGGTTACCATGGCATCGTCATGAACAACTTTGAATGTGAGCCAGCTTTTTATACGTGCGTGGAGGTGACTGCAGGAACCAGGTGAGCACCTCAACACAATTTTGTACACCACGTGTCCAGAAATCCGAGGTGAGCGTTAGTAAATGAATGGCCACTGGATGAACTGACAGGGTTTTTTTTTCCCCCTTGTGTTGCTCAGGTTGTTTTATCACATCGTAGAGACTGATGAAGTCAGCACTAAGATCCTGATGGAGTTCAATAAGATGAACTTGCCTGGTGAGGTCACTTTCCTCCCACTCAATAAGCTGGACGTCAGGGACACTGCCTACCCTGAGACTAACGTAAGTGTAAAAACTAATGTGTCATCGTATTCAGAGTGCCTCATCTTATTCCCACTGCCCAATCCCCCGTCCCAGTCCCATTACCACACTGCCACCCCCTCTTTCCAGGTTCATATGCATCATCTCGTCCTGTTCTTCAGCCCATCCTGAAGGAGCGTCATTGATTTCATGCTCTCTGGGCAATGATGAATGTGTTATTTAATTGTGTACAGTGGCAAGTTAGTCTCATCAGTTAGCCAAAGACCCCTGATGGATCCGACGCGAAAAATTTCTCAGCCTTGTACAGTGAAATTCTGCTGTACTTTGACAGCTTTACTGATGACGTAAAACCGTTGAGAGAACAGTACTAACGCCCCCTCTTGTTTGGATGAGACATTCTGTGCAGCGATGGCCACATGTTGTCAGATCTGGCTGGAGACGCTTCACGGTTTTCACCAGCGCCTTAGCCTAGATGCTGTCCCGGTGAACCCAATCTGAAACTGTTCTCCCCCCCCAGGATGCGATTCCGATGATCAGCAAACTGCGATACAGCCCGAACTTCGACAAAGCCTTCAAACACGTGTTTGGGAAAACCCTGATCTGTCGCAGCATGGAGGTGTCCACGCAGCTGGCCAGGGCTTTCACAATGGACTGTATCACTCTGGAGGGTATGTAACGGTCTTGATGCCCTCATCAGACACATGCAGGCACATATTACATAAGACTGACCATCATCGGCAGTGGTGAAAGGCTTTTTCCTCAATCTTATGAAACTACCGATGGTTTATGGCATTAGGACTGAGATTACATAATGCTGTGGTAATAACGGACATACAAATCTGTGTCATGTGGTAAAACCGTTGCACTGCTGATTGTGTCGGTTATTCTTTTTTTTTTTAACGTG
Organism: Chanos chanos; assembly: GCF_902362185.1. Classification (NCBI taxonomy): domain Eukaryota; kingdom Metazoa; phylum Chordata; class Actinopteri; order Gonorynchiformes; family Chanidae; genus Chanos; species Chanos chanos. Next base: position 14,043,593 of record NC_044502.1, read on the forward strand.
TTGCAGTGTAATAGACTTTGCAGACTGGTAAATATTTCAGTAGCACCAGTGAAGTAGTGTGAGGACCAAATGCTTACATTTATGATGGCTAAATCTACAGATCTTAATCTTGTGTCTCTGCGTGTGTGTGTGTGTGTGTGTGTGTCTGATGTGCAGGTGACCAGGTGAGCCATCGTGGTGCTCTGACAGGCGGTTACTACGACACGCGGAAGTCTCGCCTGGAGCTGCAGAAGGACATGAGGAAGGCGGAGGAGGAGCTAACGGAACTGGAGGCCAAACTCAACGAGAACCTGCGCAGGAACATCGAACATATCCTTTAGTCCAGAACAAAACGGCCAGAGACACTCTTATACGTTTACCCCCAGCCCTTTGGAAAGGATCATTCTGTGAAAAAGATGACCCTTCTGCTGAACTCAGTTGTCAATAGTGAGACTGTTTATTTTTCCCCTCCTAATGTTTACAGTGGCAGTGAACAGGGCATGTTTAGCTGTAGACTGAAACAACTGTGTCTGAACACTGCGGTAAGGTATTTATGACACACTTTCCCAGTAGTAGTAGAGTCATCAGCCACACGGCTCTAGAGAAAAAGAGAAATTATTCATTAGGGCTGGAATTTCAAACGCCAGATTGGTGAGGTACACTAACGGCCATTCTAACTCCGACATAGACCGGTGTGTTGAATACAGAAGTGGAGGAGATTGTGCTACTATTTTAAAAGGTGTTCTTTTTTAGCGTGTGAAAAACACTTGGTTCTGTGAATTCTTAATCTGTGCTTGACCCGGTCCTGGCCAAGGTCGTTGAGAGATCTGGAGGTTTTGGAAGGCGGAAAGGCGGACGTGAGGTGGCAATATGTCTTAATCCGCATTTGGCCGGGGCTGTACTCCGATGATATCACACCCTGATCAGCCAAAGCTGATTAGCATGACAGGAGGTCAGAAAGGGCAGCTGGATGACTCACAGCAGGCACTGGGCCATTATCGCCTGTGTGTGTGTGTGTGTGCACGCATGCGTGGGTGTGCGCGCGCGTGTGCGTGTGTGCGTGTCAGTCAGAGCGGCGTGTGTGTGTGTGTGTGTCAGTCAGTCAGAGCAATGTGTGTGTGTGTGTGTGTGTGTCAGTCAGAGCAGTGTGTGTGTGTGTCAGTCAGAGCGGTGTGTGTGTGTGTGTGTCAGTCAGAGCGGCGTGTGTGTGTGTGTGTGTGTGTGTGTGTGTGTGTGTGTGTGTGTCAGTCTGAGCTGCGTGGGTGTGGGTGGCTGTGCTGAACTGATGACAGAGCCACTCTTGTGGCTGACTCAGAGCCCAAATGATTTCTTTTAAAAGCTTGTTTTCCTTTAAAGCCCCTCTCTGTTAGATTGGCCTTGCCTCAAGTGCTGTGTCTGCTCTATTTATAGCGGCAAGTCTTAACAGCAGTGCGGTGACATAACCCCGCGTAGCACAATTATCTTAACAGGGCATTGTGACGGTGCCACACTGAAAGCGTAAAATACTGTTTAGAACCAGACTGCCTGCAGCCCATTTTAAAACACTTCTAAACAGACTTTGTCTTTCTATCTCTCTCTCTTGCTATATATCTATATTGATATCTATGCGCGCACACACACATATGCACACACACACCTATATATATATATATCTATATATATCTGTTTGTATATATGTATGTATGTGTATGTATATGTGTGTGTGTGTGTGTATATATATATATATATATATATATATATATATATATATTTGTCTCTCTATATACGTACATTCACACACACATGCACACACATATATATGTATTTCTTAGGTAACGGTGGCCTCATTCGTGGTTATTTGGCCAGATGTGTTTTGTCTGTAGTGTGGTTGCAATAGTCTTTGATTTGTAATCTGTGCTGTATAGATGTAATAGACAGAGAGTCCACTGAGACAGTCTTTCCTTAGCGCCCTGTACGCATTAACAATGAGATCGACCAGCTGATGAACCAGATGCAGCAGATAGAGACGCAGCAGAGGAAGTTTAAAGCCTCCAGAGACAGCATCCTGTCTGAGATGAAGATGCTGAAAGAGAAAAGACAGCAGTCAGAGAAAACCTTCATGCCAAAGGTGAGTGGGCCAACTCCCCACACTCCTGCATCCAGCACAAACACAGCTTTGCCAGTGTAGCCAAAAATTCGTTTATACGATTTCAGTTTTGGTCGGCAATGTTACATAATATGGTATGGGGTTTTTTCTTTTCTCTCCCTCTTTTTTTTTTTTGGGTTGAAAAATGAAGGAACTGTTAAATTACAGATCAGTTACATCTGAAAGTCAGCTGCTTCATGGTTGTGGTCTCCCTTTCAATACTTCACAGTACAGAAAGTGGGTGCTGGTTTACATGACACTTAATCTCCTCACAGTTTAATTTTTTCTTCTTTTAATCTGTAGACCAGCCAACAACTCATCCTTGAAAACTCAGCATCTTTCTGTTTCTTAATGCCAGCATGTTTTCAGTCACTTCACGGGGTAGCCTACATTTATGAATGTAAAAATAAGCCCATTTTACTAAATGAATTTGGTTCAGTTAGAGTACAAATGGCAAGCATAGCACGGATGTCTCTTGATGCTGCCCAGTTTTAGTCACAAACCATTTGGCTCCGCAGACTGTAAACAAACACGGCTGAGAACTGAGCACAAAGCCTTTAGTCAACAAAATAAATCCCAGATTTCTCCTGCTTCATCTCCTGAAGATCTGCCAGAAAAGGTTTACTAGAAAAGTTCCTTGAGTACGTGCGGTCTAACGTCCTATCATCCTAGAGGCCGGTCCTCAACAGATCTGCCTGTGACTTTGTCTGATGACGCGTTCTCTTCTCTGTTTGACAGCAACGCAGTCTCCAGAGCCTGGAGGCCAGTCTGCACGCTATGGAGTCCACGCGGGAGTCTCTGAAAGCAGAGCTGGGCACAGACCTGCTGTCTCAGCTGAGCCTGGAGGATCAGCGTCGCGTCGATGACCTCAACGACGAGATCCGTCAGCTCCAGCAGGTACGGCCGCTCATTGCAGGCCGAGGACAGTGCTCCCGCACGGACTCAAAACTGTGTCGTTTCTGTGTTTAATTTGGGTTAGGCATCTTAGATTACCTCATGACCTGCCTTACAATGACAGGCTGCTGCTAACCGTTATGAAGTTTTTTATGTGTTTTAATGTGTTTTTTTAGTTAAAGCATTTTGAAGATCACTGTCTTAAACTGGTGAACTTTCTCAGCGATGTGCTTTTCCCTAAAATTCAGTGTAAATCCTAAGTGCTATTGAATTCGCCATGAATGTGCTGCATTGTATGTCAGGTGTATGTCGCAAGCTTGTGAGGGAAACACAGAGTTTTTTCTAAAGGGACAAAGATTAGTGGCTGTGCCCACACTTTGCCCACGTACATAAAATTACAATACCCCCCCCCCCCAGTATTAATTCACACCTGTGTGGAGGCTGAAAGATATCCCTCCCCCCTCCCCCGCACCACGACGCTGGAAAGCATATGAATGGCGTTTGTCACTACAAAGCTCTGTGTGTGTTTGAGTGGGAGTCTTTGCTAAAGCTTGTCCTCACTCAGCTGTCTCTCATTATCACCACAATACAGTCCTGTTGGCTTCAGTCCACACACAGCGGCCTGGACAAAACTGTTTTTTTTTTTTTTTTTATCACTACGTGTGAGCTGTACCTTCATAACCCAGTCTGTCCTATTGTTTTTTTTTTTTTTTTTTTAACCTTATTTGGTCTTCTGGTTTCTGAGAAGACAGGGTTATTGTTTCTGTATTTACTCTGTGAGGAGGGTGTGTTTGTGTTTGTGTGCTTGTGTGAAAAGTTATGCATGGTTGATGAGTTCTGTTCTATTAATGAGCAGTGAAAAACTTACATGCAGAAAAATCCACCATCACTTCAGTCTACCTGTCAATGTGTTTTGTAACTTGTCAGGATAACAGGCAACTGCTGAACGAGAGAATCAAACTGGAGGGTATCATGACAAGAGTGGAGACCTACCTCAACGAAAACCTGCGCAAACGACTCGATCAAGTCGAACAGGTATGTTCACAGTACTGGCCCCGTCTGTCTTTATTTGGCTTCTCACAATCGGTCCTGCAGGGGTCGAGCTGTAATGTTAATGTGTGTGTGTGTGTTTAGGAACTGAATGAGTTGAGAGAGACAGAGGGAGGCACAGTTCTCACAGCGACCACATCAGAGTTGGACGGCATCAACAAACGGATCAAAGACACCATGGCTCGTTCAGAGGGTGAGTATGGACACAGCTCCAGGCTTTGGGAAATTAGTCCTTGGGGATCTGTATCTATTCCAGACATAACATTAGATTAATTCTACACTACTTAGGCTAATTGAGACACAGTGCACTGAATGTATTGAGTTGGAAGCAAGCTTTCCCAGGAGAAGTGTTGAACTGTGGATGGACGTGGCGTAGTTTCACCCAAGAGAGAAATAAAGATTAAATGAAAAACACATCCAGGGTTAGACAGAAAAGAAAGGTGGTTATATTGGGAGAGGCCATGAGGTGATTTCACCAGTTGAATGGAGTCTGTCTCATAAAAGGCAACTGAATTGGACAATTTGTGGATTAAGGTCATTCAGATTCTCATTCAGTGATTCTCTTGCGTGCGTTCAGATTTAGACGGGCTTATCGATAAGACGGAGATCGAGATCAAAGACCACCTGAAGAGCATGGATCGATGGAAGACCATCGAGAAAGAACAGAACGACGCCATCAACCACGACACTAAGGAGCTGGAGAAGATGACCAACAGACAGGGTATGCTTCTGAAGAAGAAGGAGGAGTGTATGAAGAAAATCAGAGAGCTTGGCTCCTTGCCTCAGGAGGCTTTCGAGAAATACCAGACCCTCACGCTCAAACAGGTAACACTATCCAAAACACACAGCCCAAAGAGTTAATCACATGCTCAGACAGGTAACACTATGCAAAACGCACAGCCCAAAGACTTAATCACACGCTCAGATAGGTAACACTATCCAAAACACACAGCCCAAAGAGTTAATCACACGCTCAGACAGGTAACTTTTACCTGTCCAAACAGAGAACTAACAGTCAGCCCCCCACACTCTAAACAGGTAACAACATTGCTCTATCCAATCACAGCCTAAAATGCACACTCCAACAGGTAACACTTACCCATCCAAACACAGTCCAGATAACCTCCACGCTCAAAAAAATAACGTTTATCTGTCTGATCACACAGCCCTAGAACCAGAGTGTGAGGCTCTTCTAGCCGACGCAGTCGACACAGATAGGGATAGATTTGGACAAGTACCTGACGCTCAAACAGCAGAATTACCTAACCCTCACCCTAGAACTAGCTAAGCCTCCCACTCAAACCTACCAAACTTACCTAACTCTTACCCTCAGGTACATTCATCTTACCAGACAAGGATCAGTTATCTAACCTTAAACCCCACCTTCAGCCAGCAAGACGTACCTAGCTAAGCACTCCCACTCAAAATATCTTTCTGCTCTTTCTTTCTGTCTTTCTGCTTTCTTTCTTTCTTTCTTTTTTTCCTTTCTTTTGCCTCTTCATTGTCCTTGTCAGTCAACTGGGGTCTTTCATGCACCACTTAGATTCCGTCCTCTGTCATTCCTCCCACCGACCCCCCCCCCCCCCCCCCCCCCCCCGTATCTGTCATTCTCTACCTCCCTCCATCTCTTCTCTCCATGTCAGAGCGCCCTTGCCTCTGTGTCACAGCCCTCCTACACCGAGGTGACTCACACTCTCGTTACCTCTCCCTCTCTTTCTCTCTCTCTTTTTTTTTCCCCTGCTTGTTTGAGTTTCTGATGAGGGGGATGTTCACATGTGTCCTCTTCATCTTCACGGCTGGAAATATATCTGTTTTTTTTCTTCTGTTGAAATATCTCTGTTTTTTCTTCTGTTGAAGCCGTTGGCCAGTAATGGTCCTTTTTTGAAACATGAGTAGACAGTTGACAGTTTTTTTCTTTTCTGCTAAACCATATTTCTGTTTGTTAAATTACACAAGATATTTTCCCTCTCTCTGTCTCTCTCTCTCTCTTTTCTCACTCATTACTCCTTTTCTCCCTGCTGTACTTCAGTGAGGTTGTGGAGTGTATCAAACAGATGTAGGCTTTACAATCAGTACCTGCATTAGAACATCACACATTTTCACTCTGTACATAACACACTTTTGTAAAAGTCACATGTGTGTGTTGCTTTTTGTGTGCAGCTCTTCAGGAAGCTGGAGCAGTGTAATACTGAGCTGAAGAAATACAGTCACGTCAACAAAAAGGCTCTGGACCAGTTTGTCAACTTCTCTGAGCAGAAGGAGAAGCTGATTAAGAGACAGGATGAACTGGACCGAGGGTACAACTCCATCATGGAACTCATGAACGTTCTGGAGCTACGTAAATACGAAGCCATCCAACTCACATTCAAACAGGTACACACACACACACACACACACAAAAGAGCATTTAACAAACCTTCAAACTAGAACATATATGTGCAAATACATACAACTCATCTTCAAACAGATACACGTATCGTCGGTTCACTAAGTCCCCTTCGGGTCGTCAGGCGCATACAAAAGCATTTAACTTGCCTTCAGCATGGGTAGACATGAATGTGGACATGAGTAGTCCATACGCCTACTGAAAATCATTCTGCATCATTAGCTTATCCCCCTGTAAACATAAATAAGGAGTTTATAGTGAATGTGAAGCCCAGTGGTGAATGTAGTTAGTGTCACAGATGAGCCTCTGAAGATTGCTGTGGACTCTGGAGCTGTATAGACTTAGGGGGGGGGGGGGCAGTTCAGATATGGGGAGTGAGGAGTTACACCCCCCACAACAGACACTCAGCTGCACTTTGACCATGATAAGCTGTCTGCATCCCTTATCCCGTCAGCCATACAGAGATATAGAGATGAGACCAATCTTGTCAAGGGAAAAATGGGAAATTGCCTAGGGGTGCCTCTTTGTGAGCTGACCTATATTCTGTTTTTGATCATTATCGTCAGCCAGATCTTTCCTTTTCTTTTTCTTTTTTTTTTGGCCTTCTCCTTTTTTTTTTTTTTTATGACGAAAGCTAAGCTAACAGTGACAGTTTGTGGTTCTCCACAGGCCCTCCTGAGTGTAAAACGATGACTATAAATCAACTGATATTTCAAAATAAAGGACACTTCCTCTACATTCAGCCAGAGTTACTTAACCTCACCTACTTGACCTACGTCTACAATGCAGCGTAATATTATCTCTGAGTAATAACGGACTCTGTCGATCCCGGCTGTACTTAATGATGCAGTGGAGCAGAAAAAGAATACATTGTGACCCCTGATGACGATCACAAAATCTGACACATGCCAGTTTTCATTCATGGAGATGGAATGTGGGAAGAACAAGTGGTCTGGGAGCTCCTTTTTTGGGTCCACTGGTTATTTGAAATGCCCTTTTGTGGGTTTTTTTTGTTTGTTTGTTTGTTTGTTTGTTTGTTTTTTCCTCCTGTAAGAATCTCTGGTAGAATCTTTCATATCAGACATGGCCCTGGAAATTGCCCATTACAAAATAAGACACAGCTAGTAATGAAGACAGAACACAAAGTGATTCAGAATACACCATAATATTTTTTTTTCTAATTTATTATGTTTAATATTTAACTTCATATATATTATTTCATTCCATATATTTTGTTTAAATCCCTTATATATATTTTTTTTTTGTAGCACTGTGTTAAGCTCTGTTTGTCTTGCTGTGCAGGTGTCTAAGAACTTCAGTGAGGTGTTCCAGAAGCTGGTCCCTGGGGGCAAGGCTACACTGGTGATGAAGAAAGGTGACACTGAGGGCAGCCAATCACAGGACGAAGGAGAGGGCGGGACCGACAGCGAGAAAGGCTCCGCCTCCCAGAGCAGTGTGCCCTCTGTCGACCAGTTCACTGGAGTTGGCATCCGGGTAGGAAAACACCTCTGTGTGTGTGTGTGCCAGAGCGAGAGGTTCTTTATCTCACGTTCCACACATGGCTTACACTACGTGGCGTCACTCAAGAGCATGCTGCAGTGCTGCTGAGGCTGAAATGATAATACGTATGACTTTTCAGTTCACAGCGATGTTTGTGGGGTTTGTGTAAGAGTCCGTCCGTGCGTGCATGCACGCACGCGTGTGAGACTACTTCCCTTACACTCTTGTGTGTGTGTGTGTGTGTGTGTGTGTGTGTGTGTGTATCAGGTGTCTTTCACAGGAAAACAGGGGGAGATGAGGGAGATGCAGCAGCTCTCAGGAGGACAGAAGTCTCTGGTGGCCCTGGCTCTCATCTTTGCCATTCAGAAGTGTGACCCTGCTCCCTTCTACCTGTTTGATGAGATCGACCAGGCTTTGGACGCCCAGCACCGCAAAGCCGTGTCTGGTACGTCAGCCTCTTAACAGCTAAACCTGGACGCGAAGAAAGCCGAGCGAGAGCAGGAAGGAAGGCAGAGCAGAGGATAATAGGATTTCAAGTAGCTCTCTCTTAGTTCTCTCTCCGAGGGCCTCTTTTGTTAAATCACTCCCCGAATGGGTTCGCTGGTTTCCATGGCGCTGCTAGAGTCATCTTGTCATCTTACCTTGTCTTATGAAACTTGGATAGATGTTTCTTTTTTATAAAAAAGACAGAAAGAAAGAAATAAAGAAAGACAGAGGCTTTCAGAGATGCAGAATCAAAGGAAAAGGACAGTGATAGGAAAAGCTGAGCAGTAATGTCATGGTCTGTGTGTTTTCAGATATGATCGTCGAGTTGGCAGGACATGCTCAGTTCATCACCACAACATTCAGACCTGAGCTCCTGGAGTCCGCAGACAAGTTCTACGGAGTCAAGTTCAGGAACAAGGTGCCGTCCCTCTAAACTCTGTCATTCCCTGGTCTTTTGTCCCTCCCCTGCCTCAGTGAGCAAATCAGAAAACAGACATCATGTGCAGCATCTAGAGATGCACACAAACTGTACGTTGACTTGCATGTGTGATTAATGAACTAAATGTCCTTGGATGGATCAAATTTGGAGACAGTAATTTGGGTGTGCTCGATGCAGAGGGGCCTGTAAATGATCAAAGTGATTTTTAATGAGATGGCTTCACTTAGCTTCCATGTCTAAGCCCCATGGACAATATGCTCTTCTTCATTTAAAGAAGTTGTGTGTGTGTGTGTGTTACATGTGGTATGTGTGTGTGCGTGCGTGCGTGTTTGTTTGTGGTATGTGTGTGTGTGTGTGTGTGTCTCATCAGGTGAGTCACATCGACGTGATCTCAGCCGAACAAGCGAAGGACTTTGTGGAGGATGACACCACTCATGGATAAGAACTCCTCCTCCTCCCCTCCCTCCTCTCTCTCCAGCGCTCTCCCCCTCCAGGAGCCTGCATTTCTCCTCTCCAGCAGACTGCACCATCTCTCACCTCTACAGCTTTTTTATATACTCCCTCGTTTCTGTCATTCTTCTGAATGAGACACATTCCCCCCCCCCCCCCCCCCCCCCCCCCCCCCCCCCCCCCACCCCCTTTAATAAAAAAAAGACATAAAGATTGTCAGCTGAGGTAATATTTAAGAGAGGAGAAAAGCGTGCCATGCGTTTTAATTATACTGCTGAAATGTGGCGTGTTCCTGTTGTCTTTGTGTAAGATTGATTCTTATGATTTTGAAAAAGCGTTCAGATAAAATTGGTCACTTCCTGTGTGTGTGTGTGTGTGTGTGTGTGTGTGAGTGAGAGAGAGTGTGTGTGTTCCACCTTCATGGGGACAGTTCTGCATTTCATATTTGACCTTATTTACATTGTTATCAGACCCATCCCAGTGGTCTCATCACTCCAGTTCATCCCTTGTCCTTTCTTTATTCTGCAAAAAAGATGGTATTACAGTCTGTTTGTTACTGTTGGGACGCCAAATTTCAGGTCTGCTGGACTGAAAGGAATATTGAAAAAAAGGCTTCTCCCTGAAACCTCAGCTTAAAACGATTAAAAGAAGAAAAATGTCATTTTTTTATACTGACAGTGATATAGTAACCTTTATCTGTTTTTTGTAGTTTTCATGAATATGGTTACAAAGCTGTTTGCAAACGTTCCTTGTTTTTAATTGTCGTTTTGTTGACTGTGTAATTGCATTCTTGTAGGCTGTTTATAATGAAGCCTGTTTTACTTCAGTACTTCATTTTAATTTTGATTTCACCCCTCTTCTATTACTCTATAAGAAACAATAAAATTATTCTGTGAGCTCAAAATGACCAGGAGAAAGCGTCTTCATCATGTACAAGGAATTTGTTATTGCTCTTTATTACCCTAGTCACCACTAGGTGTCAGTAGTTCATAAAATTTATAAAACGCAAGAGTCGGGTAAAGGTGTTCTCTTCATATGTCTTCCCTTGATGTTGAAGAATGGTTTACCCAACATCCATTTAGAATTTAGGTAATTAGGAAAGGAAATTAGGTAATCCACCTACACGTGGTTATATGGTTGTAGATGCTGAATTCCAGCCGCAGAACAGAAATGGGACCAAGTAATTGCGTTCAATTCGAATGGCTGAATAAACAGTTAACTTTGAAATCTTGACGTCTCTCTTCCAGCCATTTTAATTGGGGCGACTTCACGTCGGTCTCCGAGGAGTAAGATCAACTAATCAACTTTTGGTGCGTCACGCACAGCGATGGAATCAGACCTAACCATGCCAGCATAATCAGCCATCCGTATCTGCCAACCAGACAGACAGTTTGTCCCGCTATAGTCAGCTGATCCCCGGTCGTGATCCAAGAATGCTTGAAGTCCGCCTGCCACTTTTTTTTCCTCGACTGTATATACATATATAATGCGACTGTTTACTTATTTAGCTTCGTCTCACTAAACAAAACCTAATGAGCTACTGATACCAGATCATAATCAGGGCTCTGCTGCCACTATAAACAACACATAAAACTGTCTTGGTTTTACAATCAGTCCATGAACGAGTTAATTTGTTGTACAACAGGTGCTGTGGTGAACTCATTACCACGCGGTTTCTTTCAATGTCCTTGCCAGGGGCTCTGTCTGCCTCTCCGGACCGTGCCACAGTTCCAATAAACTTGTCAGTCTCTTAAGGGTTTCTCTGTTGAAAGAACAGATGCTGCTGCACTTTGACTCATAGGGCGTATAGTTCATCACTCGTGTCAGGGGGTAAATCCCTAAAAAGTGATTTGAACTCTGGTGGACCGTACTCAGTGTTCGAGATGGCCTAGTAGAAAAGATACATGAAAGAAAACTTTTTTTTTAACAGGAATGGGCATTGTTGGTCGGTTTAAACATAGATAGACAGGTAGTTAATTTATTTCTTTATTTACTTAATTTATTTATTTTGTATTCTATGTATTTAATTATTTAGCTACAAGCGTTATCATCACCACGCCCGGATCACCGCACAGGCTTCATATGGCTTAAGCCTAGGGGCCCCCACGCCCCCGCGCCTCGGAGGGGGCCCCCGATTGGTCAAAAGAAAAAAATATATATCATATTCATTAGCTCAAAATCACGCCCCCGCCGCACAGGGGGCCCCCAATTGGTCAAAAGAAACAAAAACGTATTATTCATTGACGCAAAATGAATATTTAAATAACCGGACACTGATTGGTTATGGGGAATCCGCCTTTCATATATAAACGTTAGGCGTCACGTACTGTGTCAGTCTGTAGTTGAACAGCGACAGTACTTATGAACGAAAGAAAATACGAAAGCGGTGCCCATAAGCGCAAAGCGCAGCGGCAAAAAGCCCAACGAGGCCAAGCTCTCTTGAGCAATATGCCGAAACTGACCGGATTTTTTAAACCGAGTGAATGCCAGTCGGCAAGTGAGCATGGCTCCAGTGCATCCACGCTAGCTAGCGTGGATGCACTGGAGCCATGCTCATCTTTAGCTGGTTGTTGTTGATCATTAGTTTTCTTTACCCTGTCTTCAATATCTTTCATTATATCTGGCCTACATATATCATACATGTACATTCAAATATTCAGTTGCATTAGTTGTGATAAGTTGTCAATTCCTTGAGTTTTAGCTGTTCTGTTTCACTGGCCCAAAAGACCAGAGTTTAATAGTTTAAAATAGTTTGAAAAAAAAAATAATAATAATATAAAAAAAAATAAAATAAAATAAAAACACACAAAAACAACAAAAAACAAAACAAAAAATATCTATCTATCTATCTATCTAGGCCTATCTATCTATCTAGGGCTATCTATCTATCTATCTATCTAGCTAGATGAAATAGATGTAGCCTAAGGTGGGCGGACGAGGGACGGGCAGACGGGGGACCGGGAACGGGGGTGTTGGGGGCCCACAGCAGCTTGTAGCCTAGGGGCCCCTGACCATGTTAATCCAGCCCTGATCATCACCAGTTTAATGTTCTTCACGGTTGTTTATCCCATGATGCACTACCGCTGGACAGACGTCATGACAGGCAAAGCGTTCCAGATGTTTTGATAGGGGTCAGTACCGTCCTCAATAATCCAGGACAGTTTTCTTTGGTATACCTTGGTATTCTTTGGTTTGAAATGCAGTTAATTTTACAGGATTTGGGAGGGAGAAAATGACTTTAAAATGAGGACAAACTACGTGGAAACTATTAAGTTAACTTGACAAGTAAGTAGCTCTACTTTCAAGGTCAACCCATATAATGTTTTAAACATTTAATTAATGTAGCCTACGTTAACTGACTCAGCCCTACTGATGATGTTCTGTGTTTGTTCGACCTTGACCTGTACCTGACACTCAGGCAGCACGATGGATATAAACAAGTAAAAACGGCTTAGTTTTACTGCCGTCCCATTTTCTATATACCAGTCTATCATTTTATCCGTACCTATTCACAAATTCACTGCACAACCCTGGTCTAAATTTAAAAGTTTACAGTTACTTCAAAAATAGTTTGAGCCTCCATATGACGTATTTTGGCCATGTTGTAAAATTAATTTTCAACTAAATGTGATTCCAAATAACCAACCTGTACTCAAATAACTTGAATGTACTTTCAAATACGTAAGTGAAAATAAGCCGTCTAAAGTCACGTCATGACTTAGTTTGGCCACAATTTATATCCTGACACAGGTGAGCTAGAGTAAGTATGTGTGCATTTATTTAGCCGTGAGTTAGAATCCCACCTATTCAAAATCTACAACTTGTCTCTTAAATCATATAATCATATAAACATATTATTGTGACAGCTCTTTTACTTAACTAGGCCTGCTGTTTAGGGCTTTGTTCTAACTAAAAGCGTTTCAAAGAAACAAACATGATCCGAGATCCTTAAATTCCTTGTTCACCCAACCTTGGCCTCACGCGACACATGGACTTTTACAGCAGAATTCATGGACACGGTATATCACCATGTAACGTTTGTTCTATTGATAACCACAGAACACAGTAAAACTGCAACTGTTAACCCCCTGTCAGAAAATGGCATTTACAGTCTGTTGTTGCGAGTGGCTGCTCGGCGGTCATTCCTTTTTTAAGCCTGTTTTATGAGGTCGCGCATGCTCTGCCTCCCTTCTCAAAACGAGATGGCGCGAGACAGAATCGCAAAGAGCTTCTAGTCCCAGCCAAAGGACTTAACACTCAGAACAGGCTACAGCGAGATCTCAGAGAAAGAACAGAAAAGGAAATACAGTGTGGGCTACTACATGTCCACTGTTCTTATGTCAAGAAGACAATGACAGATTGCGTCAGTCTAAAACAAAATAGCCCTATGGGGTATGGAACATGCAAAAGTACTTTTCTCACTTTTTTAAATAATTTAAACGTAACCATACAGTATCTCCAATATCCTTCATGTATTATTCAACATGTAGAAACATGTCTTTGGTAGCCTTCGTGTTATTAGATTATATATGTTGTATTTTACGGTCGTGTCGGACCCAAGGCTGTGGCTCCATGTTGCTACATCATAAAATGGTGTATGTTTTAATCATTATTCTCGAGTTAGTTAGCAACTTTCCATCTGTGACCAGTTCTTCACTGAGTAAACAGTGCCCTGCATAGTAAGGCATTTCTGTGAGAATGGCATTCCCAGCTGTGCCAAGGGAATTTTCTAGAAAACTGATCTTACGCAAACGGGGCCCCCACAGCTTAACGCAACCATTTAATGAGGCTCTTAGCTAACATGAAATGAAGGGATTGTCATATTTACACAAGTTTATCCGCATGCTTGTTCCAGTGTAATAAAGAGACACAATTAATAGTGTCATTATGGTGTTGTTGTAGACAGTTTAAGAGAATACAAGTATGTACTCAATAGATGCATGATCAAAAAAAGAGAAAAAATTAAGAGAATAGAATAGAATAGAATAGGATCGAATTGAGTAGAACTGAATTGAATCTCCGTGATCGTGCACATGCACACTGTGAGCAGCGAATTTAACCTCTGCATTTAACCCATCCTGTACACCCGGTAGTGAACACAACACACACCAGGCGCAGGAGCAGTGGACAGCACGCCTGCGCCCGGGGAGCAGAATAGCTCTCCACTTGCGGGTTACTCTCAACTTACAGCTCCCAGACTGTTAGAGAGGCTTGAAACTTCAGGGCAGTTTTAGAGGTGATATTTGCTGTAGTTTCCCTTTTTCAGTACTAAAAAAAGAATGTGCACTGAACTGCCTTTTCAAAGTTTAAGGTAGCGTCACCTGTCTTTTTCTGTTACTCTGACAGACAACTTAACGTTTTGACACCTGTTAAGAGACTTTCACTTCTTAAACCATCCATGTTTTTTTTGTCCCACTTTTTCTTTTCTTTTTTTAAAAATTTTGAAATGATTATTTTTACTTTTTCATTATTATTTTATTCAGCGTTTCCACTGGAGAAAGTGAATTTTGCAGTGTGGTTGCGGATATGATTGTAGTCCCATAACCTTAATGGGATCCACTTTCTCGTGGGCCAAAAATAAATGCGGATTGTTATCTGCGGATCACACTTATGAGCAGGGGGGGTCGCTGGAGTTGTCAACAAGGAATTTGTCAGGTGTTTCATGAACTTTGCTATTAGTCATTTAAACAGATGATGTGTAGAAGTGGAGAGACTTCCACGTCCAGGAGGTGGAGAACTTCTGTGCAGAGTCAGTTTGCATGTTAACAATTCATTTGAGAGTTCACACGTCTCTGGTCGCTAGATACGTTTCTTGCTTATTTGCAGAGTTTTATGATGCGGTGAGTTAAAAAAACATTTAAGTAAATTAGTCGAAATTTCTGTCCAGAAATGACCGTGACAGTGTTTTAACTGCATGACTTTGGGACAGTGATTTTTTTTTAATTTTTAGAAATAATAAAGTGAAGGTGAAAGTATTCAGAATATGTAAGGAGCCTTTTTACTAAGAAAGAAAGAAAAAAAAAGGTTTTAGCCACTACTGTGTTTGAAATTAGCTTTCATTTGTGTGGTCTCTCTCCGTTTAGTTGTCAGACCAACATTAAGCTGCTGTGTTGGTTTTGAAACACCAGCGCTGTAGATTAGACACTGGTGGTAATGGTCTGTGATGGAGGACAGATTTAAAGGTTTATTAAATTTGTGACAGTTATGAGTCTCAGGGATCTCTTGTGCTGACACTGTGTTACCAACACTGGCCCACATGTGGCATAATTCTGAAGCAGTTCAGTTTTGATTTTATCTTTAAATAAGTAAACTCCCATATAGCTGGCTATAGTTCTTTTGCTTGTGTAAAGAGATGTTCCCGAGTGCCAGGCACAATATTATCTTGCTGAATAATGGTTTCCTGACTCAGCCGCGGTTCCCTTTGAGTCGAATGAGTGATGGAGCCACTAACACAGGTCCATTCAGTGCTGTTCTTCACCTTGCGGTGATTTATTGAAAAGACCACCGGCTTTTGGCACACAGATGTGTAATACCAGGCAAATGGCCATACCACACAATGTGAATAATTTGACACTGTGTTTTTGGGGACTAAGTTTCCAGTGTATGCTTCTGCTAAATTGATCAAGCACCCAGTGAGTGAGTAATGGCATTCTTTACACTCCACTCTATCCTGGGCTGCGACCGAAGGGAAGAGGAGGAGGGGGGCGAGGGAGAGGAGGTGGGGGAGGTGAGGGGGAGGGGGGTGTGTGTAAAACAGCAGGGCTCTACCCCTGTTGTCCGTTTTTGTCCATGGGGCTCCCCTCCAATTGGTCGAGCACCTTTCAGCTGGCTTACAACTGTCATTTCCCCTCAGTCCTCTTAAAAACTCTGCCACATTTTCTTTTGAAGACTTTGGCTTTTTTCTTTTCTTTCTTTCTTTCTTTTTTTTTTTACAGCCTTTTGGTTTTTTTCCCCCCACTTTTTAACTTTGGGGAAAAAAAAAAAAAGCGAAGGAGAGTGAGAGAGTGAGAGAGGGGGGAAAAAAAGAGTGGGTTCTTTGCCGTTGCTGTGGTCGGTTGCGTACTGTACACAGCAGAGGCAGACTTGAGCTCTCTGCTGTCCCCAGCCGTGTGTTGGCCTGGGAAGAGAAAGAGTACAGAAGAAGGTGTACACCGTGTGTGTGGATTCTGTTTTGACGGGCTACCGTGCACTCTGTCTTTCTGATTGCACTTCATTCTCCTCAAGTGGTGTTTGCTGAAAAAGAGACAGAAGATCTCTCCCTCTCTCTCTGTCTGTCTCTCTCTCTCTTTTTTTTTTTTTTTTTTTTAGTATGAAGCAGGCTTGGGATAAGAGTGTTTTTGAGAATGGCCAAATTAAAATGCTGGGGAAAGCCCACGCGGGACATGCTGCAGGAACAAAAAGTTCTGCTGAGCACATTCAGAGGTAAGGAGGTTTTTTTTCTTTCTTTCTTTTTTTTTTTTACAACACTCGGATAGGGAAACGATTTTCGCAGTGTAGTTCTGGCATGAAATAAAACCCATGTACGAAAAAAACTGAATTTCCCCCTCGGGACTTTACCCATTATCTGCGTGTGTATCTTTTTTTCTTTTCTTTTTTTTGTTTTTTTTGAAGAGCAAGTGGAAGGCTGATGCGTAACTGAAATATTTGGAACGGCGTTGATTCTGAGAGTTCAGGCCCTCTGGAGAAAGAGCAAAAAAAAAAAAAAAAAAAAACAGCCTGAATTTCCAACCATAACAGATTAAAAAAATGATGAATGAGTTTGCTCTCTGAGCGCTGTTCGATGCTCCTGGCCAAAAAAGAGGTTATTCTGGCTTAGTGTTCGACTAAAACTCTGGAGAAACGGATGGGGACTGGGTCTGCACATTCATCATGTTTAATGTGGCTGTGTCACACGGTCTTACGGTGGACAAGATGTGGGCAACAAGTCTTTAGGGAATCTTTTTCCTGGGTGGTTCAGATATCAGCTGTTTCTCTGTGTGGTTTGTGTTGATATTATTTGATTAGTCATATAACTATATCATTTGAATTGCACAGGATTCTTTTTGCTGTTTTTTTTTTTAGAGAAATGTTTTTAATCAGAAAAAATGTTGTGAACAGTTTTCTTAAACAGCAGGGAGAATGCTGTATAAAGTCTGTACAGTATTCAAATTAAAAATGAAAGTGATTTGCTAGCATGAAGAACATCATTTTCTCTAAGGACATAGATGAAGTACGTATGACTGTGGGATAAATTATAGTTAATAATAGTTATGTAATAACACACGACGGCAAAAAAAAAAAAATTTGTATAAAGCATTTGTCATCATTTTGAGAAAAGTTATGGCCATGACAAAGCTACAGAACATTTCATTTAATTTATTTCAGTTTAATTTGTTTAAAAAAAAAAGATAGGTTTGTGCCACAATTTAGCCATGCAGAGCTACCTGTTATAAATGCAGACTCTTTTTTAACTACCAAGAAAACAAGTAAAAAGAGACAATCCAGTTGTACTTGGGAAGTGGGGAGTGAGACCGATATTTCAACATTTTGACGTTGCTTTTTTACACTAAGTAGAAAAGAAATGTCATGTTGACTGACATTGTGGTTTTGAGGGTGAAATGTTGGAAGAACTGAGGTCTTGTCAGGGTTAAAATAGTTTCTCTTTTCCACATGTTGAATCAATCATAGAGAAAAAAAAAAGCTCAGGAGATGAGGAACACATGAGAGAACAGACAGGAGAGTTGGGATCCGTCTTCTCAATAATATCAAAATATGTGCTTCACAGGATATGATCTCATATGGTTTTAAGAATAGACACATGGAGTAGTGTTTGTTGTGTTTTTGTATGTGTGTTTTTTTCTGCTGTGTTTACTGAATTCATTAGTTTACTGAATGTATTTATATCTTTGTGACCTGAGGCAGTTTTGTCTGGTCTCCAGTCGGTTTAAAAACATTCCTCAGTTTGCAGACTGCGTTTGATCTCAGTCTTGAATTATAATTGCGAAATACCGAGATATATTTGCTGAGATATATTTATATTTATATTTTTCTACATACCAACACTCTCATAACAAAAAAAAAAGATAACATAAAGATATCAATTTTGGTATAATAATTTGTAGTGTGCATAGGCTCCCTCCGAGTAGGACTAAATAATAAGCGTCATGAGTAAATCATAAAGCTGTGTTTGGGGCGGGTGGCGTGTTCTGTGTATGCAGTGTATACTTTTCTCGAATCGTATCACAAACGATGATGCGGACGATTCGCCTGTTCGACAGAAGGCATTAAAGAAAGCAGTAGTACTCTCTTTGCCTGATGCACAACAGCTCCAAATTCCTATCGCCTTGTGCCTGGACTCTCTCTTTGCGCTGTAAGATTAAGTGACACTGTTTGCAGGTATGACTTTCAACATTTCTTTGATGAATTTGTGATGGTTGAGATCGAGCAGATTGTGTGTGTGTGTATGTATGTGTGTGTATGTGTGTGTGCGTGTGTGTGTGTGTGCGTGTGGTATATTGCGGGATAGGCGAAGTAAAAGCTTGGTAAATCACTGTTGACTTAGAGGCTCAGAGATAATCTAGAGGGTTAAAGAGAAACCTGTGGGTTGTGTGTGTGTGTGTATGTTACACTTGGGGAATTGGGACAGCCATGACTCTGTCCACGTTCATGACTCCTCTAGAAAGTGAGAGAGGTTATAGGTCTCCTTTTAAGGTCTTGCGTTCCCCTGATTCTATTTTAAAACATCAACAATTTATGTATTTGTTTTTGATGTTTTTATATATTTGATCGAAAGAGAATTTCTCTGTGGCCATTTTGTTGTGTGTGGTAAACATTTAGTTTTTACATCTGTTGTTGATAAAGATTTACATTTTTATTTGCAACAAAACAAAACAAAGAGACAAAAAATAAAACAAAACAATAAAACCCCCAAAATGATTCTGTATGTAAGTGTCCAGCCTGTGTATTACAAATCTTGTATTATCGAAGAAGACTGCTTTAAGTGTGTTGGATTAATGGCGTTTGCTGGAGATCAGGCTCACACACTCTGACAGAGAGTACACACAGTTATGTCGTTGTTTTGTAACTGTCAGAGAACTAAAGTTCTTTAGTGGTTCATGAATTCTCTATGTACCCTCCCTAAATGTTTATCCTGCCTACTGCATGCATGTACTACAGAGAATATGCAGTACTTACACACTGGTTCAGTACACCTGCTTTGTTGATTCAGGTTTTTTTTTTTTTAACTTTAATTCATCTGCGTGTGTGAGAAAGACCGCATTGATCTTCTTTCTACAAATGTAAAGTACACAAAAAGTACATTTTCTTTTATTAAATGTTGTTCAAATTTTTAGACTGACCAAAACAAAAAATTATTAAAACAAAAAAGTCCCTCGGTGTGAGCTTGACGCTGTCATAACTTGTTATTAAAAACATTATTTTCGTTTCTTCATTTTATTCCTCTTTTTTTTTCATTTCTGTAATTTACCTCTATCCTAGCTCTCTGCTGTAATTCCATAGCTGTATGCTTACAGAGAACAGCTTGGCTTTTGCACAGCATGAGTCAGTTTCTTTTAAAGAGTGAGTGCTCCTTGTCCTTTCAGTCTGGAACATGACCTCTGATTTTTGATTGATTTTGTTTTAACTACTTAGCGGTCAGCAGCATTACTTAAATGTTTTTTTTTTATGTTTTGCACTCAGTCTTTTCTTTTTTCTTTCTTTCTTCGTACTCTCTCACTTCATCTTTTTCTCTTACTCCCCCAGTTGTTAACTCTATATCACCCTGCTGGTCTGTCAGTGTGTGTGAGTGTGTGTGAATGTGTGTGTGTGGGGTGTGTGTTGGGGGGGGGGGGATGACACTACCCCTGACGACCGGGGTTGTAGAGGGCTGATGGGAGTCTTGGCCGCCATTCTCTGTCAGTGACTCGGTAGTGTCACCTGCCCTCCAGTGCTTTCCAACCTATGTGACTGCGTCATAAAACTGCGACCAAGTGCTTCATTTCCACCCCTTTGCGAAAAATGCCACAGGAAAGTTAAATCCATGTGAATGAGCAATCCCCAGGTAGATTTGTTGGTGCTGTGAGGGAAGGTCAGTCAGTGTCGGGGTACAGACTGAGAGCGGAGGGGTTTTCGCTGTTGTATGTGACTGGGAAGGTTTATGTACCACAGGAAAAAAAGGTTCATATTGCACCAGGCTGTGACCTTAAGCTTGACCTTGGATCTCAGCAGAACACATGTTTGGTGGTTTTACAAATAACGTGGTACTAAAAGGCTTTGTGAAAACAGATGAACTATTGTTCATCAACTCGTAGTCCATCTTGTACAAGGTTTCTTGTCTACTTTCCTAGTCTTTGGGAAACCTTACCAGACCTACTGTTCTGTATCCGTCACAGCTGAAGACAGCCTTCTTGAATTAATTGCATGTTGAGAAATTGTTTCTGCATGTTTGACAAACTGGAATACATGGAATGCATCTGAATTTACAATTGCCCCGCTGGACTGCCCTGATTTCAAATTGCCCTGAAGAAAGAGACTGACATCGAGTTTCATCAGCAAGTGTATCGTTAACGACAGGGAAATTTGTTTTGATGTAGATGACAGTACGCATCTGCATATGCCGTGGTTACGGAATATTCTTGAAATGTATTAGCGTCCAACAGTTTTCAGAGTAAGTCATGACAGTTCACTGGAGCCTTGTTACAATGGATTCTAGGGTAAAATTCAAATCAAAGTGGTCTTTTTCTGGAATGGTCTATCAACATTTTTTGTTGTGAATCAGTGTTGTTGTTGTTGTTGTTGTTGTTGCGAATGCCTAATTTCCCTCCGACAGCACTTGGTTCTGTGTTTGGGAGTGGGATTCTTACACATCATAACTTTGCAACTAGCTGGTGCTAAACAGCATGTCACACACAGTACTGCTTCTTCAGGAGGGTGTGACTACCCACACCATCTCTCTCTTTTCTCAAAGTCTCTGGAGGATGGCTCTTCTGTCACCAAGACTAATTTATGAACAGCACTTCACACCTTATACATCGCTTTTGTTTATAAAGCCTTTGAAATTACAATTGGGGAGGATGGGGGAGGACCTAATGAATAACATTTCACTTTGTTTGTTGTTTGTTTTTGGAGAGGTATTGTATGTATTCTCATGCTGTGTGTAAATAAATTATTTACACCTGTTGTTTACGCTTACATGAATTTAGAAAGATCCACAGTTACATCTGATTCATCACATTAACGTGAACTGCATTGCTGGCTCATAGGGCTACAGCGGCTTTACTAGCACTGTCATTTATCAACCATTAAGCCTATTTGTAGCGAGTTTTTTTTTTTTAAACTCTCGCTGCCGAAATGTGTGTTTGCTGCCGTGGTGTCGCGGCTCGGTACACTGAGCAAGTGTTCATTGCTGTGTTGACACGTGGAAGCAACTGGGCTGATCTTTATGTTAAATGGCCTGACAGTTCTGTGGCAAGAGTGTTGGGCCTTTTACGACGGGCTCACCATGCGGCCTGAGCACCACACACTGTTTTTATGTCTTATGCTTTTCACAACCAGGTGCATACTCTTAGCTATGTTGTAAAGACTAAGAAAAAAAAACTGACACAGAGAGATATTTTAGTCATTTGACTCAATTAGTTTTGCTTAAGTACGTGATGTTGTTTTGGTGTTTATGGCACCAGAAAGTAACAATTTGTGTCAGTGAACGACATATATGGAGAGACGGAGAGAGAGAAAGCACTGTGGTGCCTAAAAGTAGACTCGGGGGTTTTATTAAAGATTTGGGAACAGAAGCTAGCCTTGTATATGGAGGCATGTATTTGGGGGCTCAAACGGGATATGGCCATGTTTGAAGTCAGATAAAGAGCTATACCAAATTCTATAACCATTCTGTAAAGGCACTTTGATCTTTTTTTCTCCACATTTTTGCAGTGTGGCAACAGCTTTAAAAGATTTGGTTGAGGATAAAAACTGGTTTTATACACCTCTGGGGCCAGAGTCTCAGACGGGGATTAAACCTGTTTCTCATCTGAGGTACATTCTGGATGGATATTCTGTAGCGTATGATTTGACCACATATGGTAAAACAAAAAAGAAGTTGACTTCAAAATGTAAGATAACCCCCTGTGTGCCTGTTTTAAGTTTGAACCTTTTTAAAGTGGCGTGGCCTGGCTTATTTTTGAAAGTGTGCGTAGTCATTAATAAAAGTCTTTTAGCAGGTAGAAAAGACGTAACTATTTTATCTTTGTTATGTTGCCAGATGGTACTAAATTAGTATGAGTCATTTCTGTAGATACCTTTCAAACCAGATCACATGTTACAAAGCGTTTTTCAGAATCAAAGAGTTGTTATGAAGAGTTTAAAACAGCATCTTTTTAATGAGGGAATTGAATTAAACTTTTTTAGATTTTAGATTGCGTTCTATTTGACTGACACCCTAAAGCCAGTGTTGATAGGTGTGCATCGATGCTTGCCCAGCAACATCTATCTTCTTGTCCGGGTACGTATCTATTTATGCTAAAGTGAAATATTCCCGGGTATCATCTTTCAGGCCTTTAGACCGCGCGGTGTAATCATTTAATATGAAACTGTAGACTTTGGTAAGTCTCGATCGGTTCATTACAATCTATGAACGTACTTTTTTGAGCTCTTCCTTCCGAAGACAGATCCTCATGATGTGTCGTGGACTAGATTATCTGTAATAGGCTCTGCTTTTAGCTCAGTCCTATTTGTTCTGACTGCAGCTCGCTCTACACTAACATGTTGGCAAGGACCTCTCGGTAAACAGAATCTGAAATTAAAGTAGGTGTTGATCACAGTTTAATTGAGAGTGTGTTCCAGAGCTGAGCTATTAGCCTTGAGTTCATATAAAGCCTTTATTTAGCCTTTATTGGACTGTGAAAACACAAGGAGCTTCAAGGGCAGAATTTAAAACCATTGACGTGCCTCTGTATATAGGTTGCACATTGTCAGTGAGGCTTATACATTGTGTCACCCCTGGGGGGGTGAAGAGTGAAGAGTGTGTGTGTGTGTGTGTGTGTGTGTGTGTGTTTGGTCATTCTTTACAATAAGGGGATCGGTTATCAAATTGAATGCAATGTTTGGCCCTCACTGATTTGAATGGAAAAGGCATGGCATACACAGATAAAAGCCACACCTGACAGGCAGTGTAGCGTTTACCTTAGATTTACAGCCTGGCAACCACTGATGACAAATATCTAAGTGAGGAAGACTGGGAAAAATGGCGTCTTGTTATCAAAACCTCACGGCTATTCTTAGCAACCCTAAAGCATGTGGCCGTGGTTGGTTATTCTGAGTGAGTCACTTCCCATCTCTGTCTGTCTCTCTGTCTGTCTCTGTCTGTCTCTCTGTCTCTGTCTTTCTCGGTCTCTCTCTCTCTCTCTCTCTCTCTCTCTCTCTCTCTCTCACTCTGCCTCTATCTCTGTCTCTCCCTCGCTCTGATCTGTCTTCGTTTCTCTCTCTCGGCCTCTCTCTCTCTCTCTCTGTCTCTGTCTCTTTCTGCCTCCTCTTGTAAATGTTGTGTGCCCACATCTCAGAGGACAGCACGTTAGTATTTCAGGATCAAGATTAAATACCTCGCAGTCAGGCAAATTGAAGCCTTTTAAGTGGGTAACCCCCCAGACCCCTACACTCGTCCTCCTCCTCTACCGCCACCACCACCGAACTGGACTGAACTAGATTGGCATGTCCCATTTTCCTCTGTCAACAGCTGAACTCTAAGAGTCTGAGACATGTGTTTTCACCTCAAAGGCATTCTGCCTTCACCAGAACACGAGAAATCACATTTAAAGGGGTGCACATGATCTGTTGGCTTACTTCTCCACTCTGATGTCCTGACCAGATGCCCATTTGCTGGTGGTGTTTGGTGTTGTTTACATACACCCAGTGGGGTGAGCATCATTTGCATTAGGCGGAGAGAGAGGGAAATAGTTGAACTGCATGGGGCTTTAAGTAACCATATCTTCAGTGGATGCATGTCATTGTTCAGTGATAATCCCACTGTTAATGTGACCTTTCTAGTTTAAACACACGCACACACGTGTGCACACACACACAGGGGGTACATGCATACACGCATACACAAATACACGCTTGCTCACACACATACACACTCACACAAAAAGACACTCACACAGGCACAACACTGAGTTAGCATGTAAAAATACTGTTGTCCACTTGATCATCAGTGCTATTTTTCTTCTGACAACAATCAGGATCAGGAAATTTCAACCTATACCCATCGTTCCAAATAAAATTCTTACAGAATGTAATGTCTAGTAATGGGGTCCAGTGGCGATGAGCTCCTTCTGCTGGGGCCCAGCTATCTATAGCTCAGCCCAACCCAGGCATCCACACTTAAAGTCAAATTCTCAGCCTTGTCACAGATTGCCCTGCAGAGATGGATGTGATGTCTTCAGCTGCGAGAGGCTCAAAGATAATGGCGATAATAACCTATTTTTAATTGTGTATTATCCTCCCATTAAATCACGCTGACGGGAAGTCTGGCCCTCGCTCAGATCGACTGCAGTCTGTCAGAAATACTTATTTGGTCTATCGTTGGCCAAATTTAGAACGATCATTTTCTTTTCGATGTAACTCGTGTTTCCAAGAGCCGTTTTGCTGTGTTTGCAGCAGAGGGTATAAAAGTGTCTGTGTTAAAGGTTTACGCGCTGTTCAGGAAGCTCATAACTGTCAGAGGTGCTAAGTCCATACGCTTGTCGTTGGAATGGTCTGATGATGTTTTGACAAGTGGTTGTACTCACTCTTTTGAAACCTCTGGTATGTCCTAACATAAAACGCTTCTTTAAGCCAGCCCGATCTATGTGGCCGTCTCAAGACAAGTCCAGAGGTCACGCGGTTGTTTTTTAAACCCACGAAATCAGACACATGGGAAATACTAATGTCAAAATGACATATCGGCAACTTCTGGGTTTGGGTTTTTTTGAGTTTTGAAGTGTGTCCATTCTCTGAAAGCTTCTCTGTTTCAGAGAGGCATGTTGTGTAAGTATTCTATTTATGGTAGCCAAACTTTTTTTTTTTTTGCGGGAGTGACATGGTTGGCGGCTAAAAGAGAAACGACTGAAATATCGGCATCTGACATTGGGACAAGGAATTTTAAGAGGCTCTGAGGTTTATTAGATGTTACGACACATCAAGGTGAGTGTTCGAACATGACATTATCGTGTCGTTCCCAGTGCCGGAATTATTAGCCTCCTCTCCCTCCCTCCTGTTCCCTCTGAAACATTCTGAGTCAACCACCTTCACGTGATGCGTCAGCCCATGATTGGGCCAATTTTTAGCCAAGACTCAGTCCATCACGTGGAGATAACACCATCAGTTTTGTGTGTGTGTGTGTGTGTGTGTGTTTTGGTCTCAGTAATTAATAAGATGTAATAAAAAGATGAATTTCACTTCAGTGTGAGGCTGTCCCTCCTGCAGAGATTTAAGTGACATTTTTAGATATTTCATATATTTTGTGGTATCTCTATTTGGATATATATTCACTCAAAATTGTAATTCAGTCAAAAAATTACAGCTTATTATAACTTTGTTTTTAGCCTCAGAAGATATTGTTGTATTGTAATGGTTGATTGGAGTGTTTAATTGAACGTGGGTGACAGACGCTGTAAGCCTTCGGTCTGTGTAAAAGATTAACATAAATAACTCTTTATAAAAGGGCCTTGGCTGTGTGTTGAATTTGAGGCATACCTGGCATGTCATTGCCATTATCTTAAGCCACTGTGGAAGCTGGGTCTCTCTCCCTCCTCCCTTCTCTCTCTCTCTCTCTCTCTCTCTCTCTCACGGCAGTACCTGACTGAATGTGCATGTGTGTAAGCGATACTGAAATTCTCTGGGATGATTTGAGGGGTGGGGTGGTGGTGGTGGAGGTTGAGGTGGAGGTGGTGGGGTGTCATGAGACAGGGAATACGTGGTGCATTCCTCTGCCTTTGAAAAAGTAGTTAAAACCAAATAGGGTGGTCTCAGGAGCGTCCCTCCGTCAACATACCAGTCTGACTGTGACATCTAACTGTCTCTGTGGACAGTGTGACTGTAGTAGGGCCAACAGGAGAGAACACCATCTGAGCCACATACATATGACGGTGGAGTTTAGACAGAGACAGAACTGAAGAAAAAGATTAGAAATAATAATAATAAAAAAAAGGGAAACAGAAGGAGAATGAGTTTGCTCAGATGTGGTTTGATATGACTAGATGTGTATGTGTGGAGACATTGAGTTAATGTGACAGAATGATTTAAGAAATGATCCTCACAGACCTTTTCATCATAAGCTCTTATCAAGTCCATAGTGTAACATATACAGCTATATTAAATATATAGCATAGCACATAAAATGATATAAAATAATATGAAATCCATTGCATAATGTATAAAATAATTTGAGATCTGTAATATGGTATAAAACATTATGTAAAATCTGTAGTATGGTATATAAAATGGTACTAAATACATAATATGGCATTCTTTGAAAAGGTTAAAACATTTCTTTTGGCGTCTGTAGGAACTTTAACGCTCAAACAACCTTTATGTCCTCGCTGTTCACTATCTGCTTCTGTCTCATATGACATCATCTGCCAGGCATATTGCTCATCCTTAATTAAACCGTATATGTTTAGCAAATTCACATGTCCATAAGGTCATGTGCCCTTGCTTCACTTCACGGCACTCCTCGTACCAGGGCACTGATCTGCGGTGTCGTATGATGCAAACTGACATGCTATCGGGATGCATGACCTTGTGCTCCACGCAGCCGTGGTGTTGGCTTTAACCTTGTCTGAAAAGGAGATGACCCAGTTGAATTTTGTCTGGTTGAGTTGGCATCACGGTGCCTCTCGCATGTGTCAGGTGCTTGGTGTATAAATTTTCCGGCACGCCAACACAAGATACTACTCTGATTTACCGGTGGATGTGCACGAAGAGAAGTATGTGTGTGTATGTGTGTGTGTATGTGTGTGTGTGTGTGTGTGTGTGTGTGTGTGTGTAAGTAGGGTAAATATATAATTTTACAGCTCACCATGTTCGAAATACTAACAACAGCAGCAGAACAGAACTGCAGTGTCTCAAATTATAGACGGAAGCGTCACATGACTTGGATCAGCCTATTGGGTGCATTGGTGACTGCAGCCATCTGACATTTTGTGGAGGTGTTGTTGACAGTTGAAAACGTGGTCACCTTTCGATTCGTGCCAGGATCCCTGTGGATTCCTGATACTACTCACCAGGCTGGATAAATAAATAGGATCTGGTTGACAGAGCTAATTTTCACCCATTCACTGATGTCAGCTCTTTCAATCTTGCTTATCTCATTCCCTTATTTCATTTTGGGGGGAATTTGTTGTTTCAGGTTCAGTCCTGATGCTCTGAATCTCCATTAAGTGATAGACAGTTTTGATTTTTTATACTGATATATATATCAGGGGGAGGGAGAGAGAGAGATATGTGTGATGGGCATGTACTCTGTCAAGCGCACTAATGACCAGCTAGAACAATGGAAATGATAGGTTATGGATATATAAATTATGCTAATATTATTTATAACCATTACGTCCCCACCTTACAGTATCTGTACTGAAGGGGATTTGACCCAGTCCTCTGGCTGTGATAACTTGGTTTCAATTTGCTAACGCTGACGTGCTTATACCAGCGGGAGTGGTGAGGTCAAAGCATGACTGCAGATATTCTCATGAGATAAATTCAGCTCCATGAGATGAAATGTTCTCATATTTCTTCTTGAACAATCAGAACAAAATGTGGACAAACAAAGCAATGTGGGATTCATGAAGTACTGATGCACATGTGATTTTGTGCATTGCCAAGTACTTCTCTTAATGACTGGTAATTGTTCTTAAAGTGGAAACACGCGAACATGTTAACTTCAGGTAAGTGCTCCAATAATTCAGATTAAGACAAACTAAATAAAAAGTGTTACAAATGAAAATACAACAACCATGGCAGTAAAATGGCCTTCCCTGTAGTCAGTATCCATACGTCAAATGTAGGGATGCACCGATCCGATACTGATATCAGATATCGGTCCGATACTGACTGAAATAGCTTGGATCGGGTATCGGTGACAATGGGGCCGATCTATGGGGCTGATCTGCTCAATTCAATTTATTTTCGCAACGTTTTCCAAATGTCCCACACCCACACCAAAACGCTGAAACGCCTCAGGGTTTGTTTTTATGCCATCACAAAACTGTCCCACCAACTATTTGTTTGGCCAGGTCGCATCCAAAATCGCCGTTCCAGGTAGGGTTTGAATCACCATTGCGGTTGTTTTCCATCTCTTAAACACAGCAAATATAAAGCTCATCCTCTCCGCTGGAGCAGTGCATGTGCATTGTACAGTATGATGATCAGTAATTGAAGACAGATTAGCATAGTTGACAGACAGAGCAGCATTGACTGCATTTTGCCCATCATGTTTGTGTTGGTGTCTCAGCACAAACTTTTTCCAGTGTCATGGCAACAATACGTTTCTGAAACTCTCTGTTTTCCTTGTCCACATTACAATGTGAACTCGGCACCTCAGAGAGCGTTTTGGAAAAGTATAGTTTTCGATGGTGGAAAATGCTGTTTTACAGTGGACGCAAGGGCTAAACAGAGAAATAATTATACGTTTTAGTGTGGACAGGGCAAGCACCCCCAGAAAAACATGACGAGTTCAACCAAACAAAAAAGGGGATGATTTGAAGAAGCAGTTAACTTTGCCGGGTGCATTGCAAAGACACGAGAAACTTCCCTGGTGTGAAAACGACAAAAATAACTGGAAAGGTTGTCGAATTCAGTTGCCGGTGCACGATTATTTATTATTTTAATAATAGATAACGATTCAGTCCATTTATATATATGTAGTTATTTGTTACATTTTGCTTTACAAAGTTAGGAATGTTTAAGCAATGTTTAAGTCAAGCCTGATGTTGCCTTACACATAAAAGAATGATCCCTGTCTCTTCCACACAGTGTGGCATACAGTTCATTAATTAAGCACTGGTATCGGATCGGTACTCGGTACCAGCTGATACCCAAAGCCCAGGTTCGGTATTGGTATCGGGGCTGAAAAAGTCGGATCGGTGCATCCCTAGCAAATGTAATGTCTGATAGTGTAACCTGGTGTTATTAATGTTGGACTGCTGATCCTAAATCTCAGGGGACACAATATCTCATTTCCATTAACTCTACATTCTAGACAACCAATTAGATAGATCCCACGACTTCCTCTGTAACTGACTTTACACAAAGCATGAAATCAGCAGAACAGCTGTAGTGCGTATAACCCTACACTTGGTCTTAAGCACTTGTAGATTTTGTTCTTACCTAGGATCAAATGCAAGCTAGAAAAAAATCCAGTGAGCACTGGAATGCTTCTTAAATTGCTCTTGCACACTGTATACGATGAAGTCTGTGCATCTTTATGGTGTTGCATGAGTGCCATCAATTCCAGTTAAAAATACTAAATTTTTCTGCTGACAAAGTAAACAATAAAGAGTCCATTTCCTTTCATTACAAGATCAAATAAGTAATAAAACGAGTTGAAAGCACATAGGGTTGTGTGATTTGAATAGATCTGTTGTGTTGTGTTTTTTCCAGCAGATTTTCCATGACTTGGAGCCAACTTAATCTCTTCTTTTAAAGAGTCTAATGAAGACTTTTGTAAATGTAGTCAAAGGTCATGTAATGAACAGTCAAAGCCAGATTGATGAATGCTCAGGTTCGACTCTTTTGGGGTGTCGTGCTCTCACACTTCAGGTATCACGTTACCTGTCGTGGAAAACCGGTGTACCTTGCCAAAAAACCTCTTGTATTAGCATTTGAATTAAGAGCTGCATTAATTTGTTTACACAGAAACCAAGGACGACAAGAGCTATCCGTAGTGGATTAGAAAGAGATGAGTCTCGGATGCTTGGCTCTGTCTCCCTGTCTCAGTCGGCCTGTCTAATGTTTGGCTAGGGTTTAACGTGAGATTAGCCTGCATTAACATTCTTAAACTGTTTTCGTTGCCAGACGAAAAATGTTTTCAGAGAGACTTTTCTTCATTATCTCTCGTAGCGTATGGGTGATCTGACACGCACCCTTCGTACGTACTTGTCAAATGCTACATTAATAATGATGAAGATGTTCGGCGGGGTGCTTTTCTTTTCTCTTTTTCTTTCTTCCTGTGTCAATAGACTGTAATTTATCATGTCTAAAAATTCTCTCGGGCGGCGTTAGCGCTGTTGGTCATGGTGGGGGGAGGGGGGGTTAGCGTGAGATGACAGAAGCGGAGGTTGACATTTGACGGCACCGATTGTTTGTCAGGTGGGGTGTGTGAAAAGTGCAAACGGTCTGCGCGCTCTCTCTCTCTCTGCAGTCTCCTGATGTAAATAGCAGAGCGATGAAAAATGAAATGTGGCGTTACGGTGAGTCATAGGACAGTTTTGGGGGTCTGACTGGCTGACTCATGTCCTCCCACTGCACACCTTGCATAACAACACTTCATCTTTTTTTTTTGTTTCGTTTGGTGTTTCTTTTTTTTCTTTCTTTTTCTTTTTGAAACTGGGTCAGTATTACTCTCATACATTGCATGAATGATATAACTCAGGGCTGACAAAGAATCCCTCAAAAGTTTCACTCAAAACAGCAGTAGAGACCTCACGTTTTTTTTTTTGTTTTTTTGGGGTTTTTTTGCCGAAAATAAATCGTTGAAACTCCACCCACCCATTGTTTTGGCGTCACTGGTTGTTATGTTGTTATTAAACTACATCAGCTTAGGTACATGTGCGTCACCAAACTCTGTATGCCCTTTGTCCAGTCATCATATTCACTCGTCACACCTGTGCGGTGGAGTAAGTTCTTCTCTGTAGGACCATAATGAAAACTCCTGCTTTACCTGGAGTTCTCTGGAGTTCAGGAATTACTGTCACTGGACTTTTAGTGGCCTGGGGTCAGCTCAGTGAGATATTTGTGTCTCATGCTGTACTCTGCCGACTCAAGTGACTGTGGCTTTGAGTTAGATAATGGAGAAATGATTGGACTTTTGGCTCAGTTGGAGCCTCTGAAAGTCTCATTTGTTCTCATGGGGGTTCTAATCACATCAGACTCCATTTTTGGACAAAATATGGACCGGTGCACGGATGGCTATTCCGAGCATGTGCTATCAGTCCTGGTACTATTACTGCAGAGTGGTATAACCAGAGGGAGAGATAGAGAGACGCACACTGAGATAGAAACAAAGAAGGAGTCAGCGTACTGAACAGTCTTTGTGTTTTCTTTTGATTACCTATGCTCTGAGGGCAGTGTGTGAATGTGCATGTACGTGAATGTGGATGTGTTTGTAGATTTGTGCAGGTCTCGGGTGTGCATGAATGTTTTTGTATTGTTGGATGTTTTGTATTGTTGTTTGCATATGTCTCTGTATGTGTGCTTATGTTTGTGTGTGTGTGTCTGTGAGTCTGTGCAAAGATTACTTGTTCTGTATCTACATCTGAAAATGTGTGTTTGTGTGTGTGTGTGTGTGTATCCTGGAAGGATTGAGGTTTTGGCAGACTCTAAAGCATGCTCTCCTGTGTGGCATGTTAATGGTTTTCCTCAGGCCCATACACTGTGTGCCTGTCAGTGCAAAGTCTTGACCCCACCATAAGAGTCCCTCTTCAATTAACCCTGCCCTAATCGATTGGCCCAGTGGGACCAAGCGTGAAGCAGCCAGTGGCTGTCCAGGACTGACGTGTAGCGGTTGGACACAGCTGGTCTCCGGTCAATCAGACAAGTCGAAAAGAGGGCGGACATAAAGTGGTTCGTCTCAGCTGGAGTCCAGTCAATCAGACAAGCTGACTGACTCAACCACAGCCCCTGCTGAAGTATTCCTAATGTGGATGTGTGTGGGAAAGAGACGGAAAGCTGCGCTCTGTGTGTGTGTGTGTGTGTGTGTGTGTGTGTGTGTGTGTGATGATTCACACAGTGCTGAGACAGACAATCAGTGGGCAGATACAAGAGTAATGGCATTCTTTTACCCTTTAGGACTAGTCTCACCAGACATTCAGTCAGGAGTGTTCTAGAACGACAAAGACACTACAGTGAAACTTCAATTAAACATGTGGCAAATTACTTTGATACCTTTATATATACACCATTGTTTCTTTATAAGTGTGAGTAAATTAAATATACATGGAAGAACAAAGAGATTGTGGTTTTGTTCGTCACTTTGGTACTTTTGGTTTGGAAATCCAACAGATGTTTTTATTAATTCTTGCAATGTGATGTTCTAGCACAGAAACTAAAACCAGCTGTGCTTTCAATTCCAACCTCTCATTTGTGATTCATATTTCCTCAACCTACCACATACACAGACACAGACACACACACACACACACACACACACACACACACATAATTATATCAGAGGCGCACAAACAAAAGAGCAGTGTCACTAATTCGTTCACAGATGCATCCCATCTTTCTCTCCTCTATTTTTTCCCTCTGACAAGCTGGCTTACTTTCATTAAACTGCATCTATTCAGAGTCAGACCATAACAAACGCTTTCTTGCGTGCTGTTCCATGCTGTATTGCACAGTGGTATTAATCTGTGGCGCTCTGCAGCTTTCACAGGGATGACCCTGCCTCAGTGCTCCCCGCTCTTTTTTAACCGCTAGTTGCTTATTGTTTTATCACCGTGCAGTGTTTATAATGGTGTTTCCACAGGCTGCAGGTCAGGTCTGTCATCTTAACCAGAGCTGTTCAACTTCAGAAAATCAGACACAGGAAGCAATGTGCCTCATTTCAGTCAATTCTAATTCTCAGACTTGTTGAAAGACATCGTAGGGCAGTTCATTCACTGTGTACATGTGTGCACGTTTGTGTGTGTGTGTGTGTGTGTGTGTGCACACATGGGGGAAAGTTGTTGAGCGGTTGCACACATGTGGGTGTGTCTGAATTTGTGAGTGTGTTTGTGTGTCTGTGTGCATGTGCACACATGGGGGAAAGTTGTTGAGCGGTTTATACAGTTCAGACATGATGACGCACCTGAAACTGACTGCAGTAAGGATTCCACAACCAAGGAATGTAAATTAATATGTCAGTAGCATTTACTGTAGTACATGGATGCTATCGTTTTTCTCGTGACCAAAGAATCTTTCATCCACTCAGCGTTGCGTTAAAGAAACAGAGCTCTGAACTTCAAAAAGACAAATGCTTGAGTTGGATGCTTTTCTCCATCTCTCCCCTCCCTCACTGCTCTCACACACACAGGAAAAGTTTTACACTGGAAATCCGATGCATCCCCACCAGAGCACTATCACTTTCAAGGGGCTGTATATCCGTGACCGAGGGGTTGAGGGAGTTTAGGACATAGACATAGTTTTCCATCTGTGGACTGAGGCGAAGGGGTACAGCAGGTGTACGGAGGGCTGATTCCTGATTGGCTAAGTAGGACGCGTTGCTGGGTAGTGCTAGAGCAGGATTGGCCACGAGGAGACTGTGTCGCCGTGGAGTGACAGGGTGTGATTGGCATTCACAGACTGAGGGTGCTGACAGATGGTAAAATGCTTCGCTTGCTCTGGACTTAGCTCACAAGCAAGCAGGGGAGGGGGAGAGGGAGAGGGGTATGACTGCCAAAACTGCATCACCCTGTAGTCTGATACAAACCCACTACCAGTTACGTATGGAAATCTAGACTGGCCTGCGAAGTCAGAGCAGTGATACTGCAGATATACTCCAGTATTCACATAGTGATAATAACGTGAATTTTGATGTTGTTTGATGACCTGAACAATTTTAGATTACTGAATGTGTTAAATTAAATGATCCTTTTTAACAATAAACTAACATTTTATTAGCCAGACTAAAACGTCCATGTTAAATATACAATTTTTATTGATACGGTTTGATCAGTTTATAAAAGAATCTCTCGACTCTACAACGTGTTAAATGGTTGAATGGCTAAAAAAAAAAAGAAAGAAAGAAAAGACCGTTTGTTGAATTCGCTTAATCTCTTTTCCTTTTGGATCTTGTTTGCCAACTTTGTCCATTAATTTAATTATAGTTAATCTTCTCTGTGACTGGCAGATTTCCCCACTTCCTAAATCGACTGAGTAGATGTTCCTCTATAGACAGGTGGTTGTGTCTTCCGTCAGTATAAATCATGTTTTCGGTATCCGTAAAACCATTCTTCCTGTTCCATCACCCCAGCGGAAGGAGAGCTCCTTAGTCAGTGATGCACAGATGAGAAGTCAGAGGGGGGAACAGACTGTTGGTCGCACATGTTGGCAGCGCCGGGCTGAAATCGGGCCCACGGCGTCAGGTGTCAAGAGCGCACCGAGCAGGTTTAGAGGTTCAGCTGCCGTTAGTTTCGGGGCTACCGTTCCCCTACTGAGCTTCTGTTTCTTCCTCGGAGCAAGCCAAGTCTGCTTAAGTCACCTGGCCTCTGCTCTCAGTTTGCGGTTTGACACGTACTGTCAGCAACTTGCAGGTAATTGTACTGCCTTTATAAACACTTGTCAGCACCGCAGCATTGAGGAGATTGCGTTTCACCTAGCTACCGAATATAGATACAATGAGATCAGATTCCAACAAGGAACTCTTTGATTGCAGTAAATGAACACAGTGTTCCGAGCAAAAATCTCATTTGTTTTATTCACCTCGTTTTTTAAAATAGTTTACAGTATTGAATATCCAGAAAGCGCACGTCATTGGAGCTAGCGGTCTGTTAAAGCATTCTGACATTTTGTTTCACTTGCATCTTTTTTTTTGATGACTGTGATGCCTCATTTAACACCCATCTGAAGACTGGAACATGATCACATCGCTACTGTGTATGTATGATCGAGAGGGTGTGTGTGTGTTTGTGTGTGAGTAAGTGAGACAGAGTGACGGTATATAACAGCCTAGCTGTTAGTGTCCTCATTACTAATCCTCTCTTCTCTAATATCTCTCAATAAAAGCTTACATTAAGTCTAACGTCCTTCATAAATTTGTGTCTTTTAAAAACGTCTGGTGGGAATGTTTGTAACTGTGCCATAAGATGTGAATCACTGAAGTGAGCGGCGGGCTACTGTCCAGTTCAGGGATGATACTCAGGGCTCACACTGTAGGCAACAGCAGCACATTGTAAATCCTACACACTCCACGCTCACACACTCCTCAGTCCAGACCATCCCATCCCAATCCACTGTATGGCTTGGACTGACTGAGCAAACCCCCGCTGTGTGACGAGTTGGATTTGTCCACTAGACTGACTTGGTTGAAGTCTCGATGTGATCAGTCACTCTCACTTATCCACAAAAAATGATTCTCCCGTTGGATCAGTTTTCTTTTCGTTCTTTTTTGTACTTGTCATGGATTTATAAGCTTAAGGGTTTTAAATGCTGTGTTAATATTTTACTCGTTTTCAGCTGTTCAGAGGGAGGACTTGTTAACACAACGTATTTTCTCCACTTTTCTGAAATGTGAATGAGCTCCTAATGTCGTGTAACAGCAGCGTCTTAGCTGTTTAAATTGAGGACTGGCTTGGTCCAAACAGGTTCATCTTAGAGCGTGCAGTGCCCTCGTTTGGTTGGATCTTATAAAATACAGTGTTGGAGACTAGAGTGGCGATTTTCACAGCCCCATCTGGTGGACTTAATGAAGTTGTTAGTTAAAAATAACCGACTAGTCATATCTGGAGGGTTGTGATTCTGATGTCACTGTGCTTACAAAGTATTCGGGATGCAGAGAAAGGCTATTCTTTAAACAACAACAACCTAAACCACAATAGCATTAATTTAGCGGGACTTAAATTTAAGGACGGACGGACTTTAAGACAGTGTAGGCTACATTCAATGATACAGTTTTCAAAACTGTTGAACGCACTCGCAAAGTAGTTCGTAGAGGGGGTAAGACTACAGTTAATCACACGCCATAAGATGCCCCGTTATACAACCAGGATCTTTGGCACTTCCTTGACGATATGTTCACACCACAGGGGGTGACCGACTGTAATCCGCCCAAGTCTTGGTACCGGACAGGCGGGATGTTTTGAACGTTTTAAGGCTTCGTGGCGCATCCACATGGCTCCCGCCTGAGTGCCCAAAGAAGGGGAGAGAATCTGAAATGCAGGTTGCCATGTCGTCTCGATTGAATGCCAACAGATGGGCTGACTGTAAATCTGTCGCTTTGACACCTCGCGGGGAATCGGATGCTTGTGCGTTTAGGTAAAAGTCGGTTAGGGGTGGTTTACGACTGCCACCAGTGAACAGTAGAACAGAAGAGTGTTACAGATGCCATAGTGCGATTTGTGAATATTGATTAGTTAGCGGGAGACCAAACGGGAATTTACGATTATAGGATTGCGAACCTCATGAAGATGGGAAAGATCTTTCTCTTTGTTTTGAAATGGCGCATGTCCATGTGTAGAGGAGGGTGTTGGGGCCACGGGTTGTTCGCTATTTGAGGAATTGAGACTAAAACGCGAAAATAATGCCATCTGGTGACGGAAAGTTGTAGCGCATTTAACCTTGTGGCCTCCGCCGTAAACAAAACCATTTACCCCCCATATTAGGCCTTAGTCTGGTGTCAATTAATTATAGAAAATAGTGAGCGGGGGTCAAATGTCGACCGGGAATATGGAAAGTCGATAACGCTCAGGCCTGCTTTTAAGAATATGCTTTTGAATGTTACCCCTCTTTTTCCGTGCGAAGGTCTAAATCTGGTTGTAACATAAGTCACTTTTACTCAGTGGATTTTAACAAGGATGTTTTCGTCAGTTTCTCGGTTAGTCTGTTTGTCAGAATATGAATCGCTCGAAATAAAGATATAAATAATTTATAACTGTAGGATCCTACTAATGAAACCGAAGTCAACTGCACAGCTACTTCGTCTGTTGTGAAGTGTGTACTTGAACTATGCGTGCCGCACTACTTTTTGGTGCGTTTGTGTTAGCTAGGCTTCAAAGAACCACATGGTTGTCATCATTCCTCATCTGTAAGCTGTCAGGTGTGAGGGTTTTCAACTGTGCTCACTCCCGCCCAGTCAGTGTTTGTTTGCGCTCGCCACACGTGTGTCACTGTACATTTTGTATTTTCAAAGAAAACTGGATGTTAATGGAAGAAACCGATACCTATGGACGGGACCCCAGCATATTTGGAATTACAGATGGACAACCAAACTTTCTGGTAAAACTGGTTTAAAACTGTCTTAAAACATTGAAGACAGAATATGTTTATGTGGGTTTTGCGCAGCAGTCAATTTGAGGTGTCTCCTTTTTTCTGTTGTTGGGTCGTAAGTGGAAAAATATGAAAATCTTGAAAAAGAGAAATATGGACAGTGTTGAATCTGCCCGGGCTTCATCTGAGTTTCTTCATGCTGAGCGCTAGGGACATAGCATTATTCGTAGCGTCGTTGAGTGTATTTGCCCAAGCACGGTGCCCTAAAATTTACTTAAAATTTCCCTTTGACTAATATCCCTTGAACACAAGCGTCGTAGAATATGAGATAAGCAACATATTTGTATGTGTGCTAACACTTTTTTATTATAACTAATTGTTTTGAAAAGTTAGTCGGCGTCTTGGATTTGTATTTGTCTCATTGCACAATTTGAAAGCAAGGCAGATACTGAAATATTATCAAGTGAATGAAAAGTATAATATAAATTGATACAGACGTGTATAACCTGTCGAAAATTCTTTAATTTCTGTAAGATGCAGGTCTTTAAAATATAAACACTGTACTTTTTCGGTTAGAACTTTAATGGGGCTTAAAAAATACTTTGGAAAGTATTTTGCGCAGGCTTCCTTACATACTAAGTGGCTGCGACAACAGATTTTCCGACTCTTATTAAAATCTTTCAAAGCACCACGGAAGTCCTTATTTTTCATTAAGAGAATCTTTCATTTTATTAACGTAGCCGAATGTACCTAAGTAAAAATGTAAAAAAAAAAGGCACAATATAAATAAAAGTCCAGCTACAGAAAACGCGGGAGAGTGCTGTCGAGAAACGCAGGCTAAAGAGGAAGTCTTGGCAGTGATAGATTGCAAGATGAGGATTAATCAAGTGTCCCATTCATAACTAAAATGCATTTCTATTGTCAGCATATAAAACCGCATGTCTAATCTCAGAGAAACTGGCATTCACTGTTGTGATTAACTGTGTTTCGTCTCACATTTTGAATCGCTGATGTACGGCACGTAGAGGATGTAATGCAGAATGTAACAGTAACCGAGAGCATGACGTGTGGATCTGTTTCACAGTCCATAGAATGAGAATATGTTCACGTGTAAAACGAGTTTTTCTTAACACAGTTTGTTTCTCTGGAGCTAGAATGTTAAGCCTCTGCTGACTTATCCGCAAAGTTTCACGCGCCTGCTGACTTTCAGCGTCTGCAAATCAAATTTGAAAGTGAGATACACATCTGTAAACCATTTTTCCTGAGGGGAATTCATGTAACATTGCTGCGTATACCAAGTGCCCGGTCTTCGCTAAGCACTTGTGACATTTCATCACTCCCGTCCCGTCCCAATCCGTGCGCCAGTAAATGAGCTTGTTGGAGAAGCACACACACACACATACACACACAGCGGGGGGAACGGATAGACTCGTATAGCGTAACACCACGGTGCGCTGGACAAAGGTCACAATCGGCTCCAGTGTGAGGGGCCAGTGGACGTCCTGTTTGTCAGGTCAGTGTGTATTGTGGTTTTTCACTGATGGATATCAAAGCTAGAGATGGGCTTATGCTTAATGTTGGTTGAGGGTTTAATATGTGTCACTGCTTTGGTTTTGTATGTTGGGGTGATTGTTGGGACCTCAGGGGGTGCTTAGCGTAGCACATACTGAAAGCCTTAACTCTGTTTAGTGGCTACTTACCCCGAGGGTGCAATTCATTATTTCCTATCATAAAAGTCTGGACAAGGCAAAGAGGCTGTGGTGTGTGGAGAAATTCCTTTGATGTGCCTCTGTAGAGGCTGTGGGGGACATGCATGGGTCTCTGGCGTAGAGCTGAAATGGCATTCACTTTGTTGCGAGGGCTGGAGACTACAGCTTTGTTGTAAACCATTTGTTGACTAAGACATTGGTCTGTAAGTTGCAAGTTGTAATGGACCTGTGTTGTCATATTTTGCTTTGTTTGAACCGTTTAACTCTGGTGATCTTCAGTACTTGATTTGCTGTTTGTGTGCACAGTTTTCATTTTAAAAGATAGAATAAATTATTACAAGCATGTTTGCCAGCCACTTGACCACGAAGTGTGCTACAAATGCATTTTCTGCCGTTAATTAGAGTGGCCACAAACTACGAGACGCTGGTTTGACAACCAATCACTGTAATATATACACGGTGTAGCTTACACAACATAAATTTTCAGAGTCCTGATATATACTGATGCTTACTAATATCCACAGTAGTTATAATTTATAATTGCACATTTGATAATACATTACAGTGTTAACAATCTTGACATATTAGAAAGCTCCATAATACACCAAGTGGAACATACAGTAAATGCTTTTACTTTGGATGTGTTTTATTGACAGCTGGATATTCTTTTCAATTTGTTATTCCTTAATCAGAACATAAGCATTAAGGTTATAACTCAGAGGGGTGGTGAGTACATCTTAACGACATGACCCAGAGCCTTGGTGGCCGTCGGCCAATGGGCAGCCAGGAAAGGGAAACACATCACAGACTCGTTAAGGAACACCACAGCAGACCTACAGCAATGTTAGTGGTTAGCGTAGAGTCTGGTCTGGTAGAGTCTAGCAAATAGTTCCATCTATGTTTATTAAAATAACTGTTTATTTTAAAGTTTTGCTGTAGTTGTTTTTATGGGGATGCACTGTGACCTGTTGAAGGTGTTTTATATTTTCCGTGTACTTTGAATGTGGTCATTTAAATCTTTAGTGTTAGCTTTAAATGAGTGTCTCTAAGATTTATATTTTGGGATCACTGCGCAAATATGCTTTGCTTTTGTGCAGTGAAATCATATTAAACAAGTCATTTTGAAATTTCTAACTCTGTTTAGAATCCATAATCACCAGTTTTGCTTCTCCTTTACACTTTTCATTTTTTCAGTTAAAATATTCCACAAACCATTCATTTCCATCGTGGGAAAAGAACTCACTTTGATCTGAGAGTCAGCACAGGCCGTCCAGTTCATTTTTTAAACATTGTCCAGAA
The DNA here is from genome assembly GCF_902362185.1 of Chanos chanos. Classification (NCBI taxonomy): domain Eukaryota; kingdom Metazoa; phylum Chordata; class Actinopteri; order Gonorynchiformes; family Chanidae; genus Chanos; species Chanos chanos. Next base: position 14,084,041 of record NC_044502.1, read on the forward strand.
TATGCTGATACTGTAGTCAGATTTGAAATGCATTTCATAAATATAATTCTCTCCATGTAGCAGGCAAAATAATCTATTAATAGATGGAAAACAAGACCGCCGCAGTTAATTTCGTTGGCTATAATGTAGCCCGTAAACTAGATCATTATAAGTTTGTTTGTTTTGTGTACATCATAGAGGACCTTAACTCCAAATGTGTGTCTTATGCTGCTCAGGACAGTGGTAAGCAAAGGCAGCTGTAGCCCTCCACACACTGTTGTGTACTTAACCTTTAATCTGGCTGTTCTTATTATAACGGTCATTAATGATTGAGTCAGCAGTCATTCATAGAATAAAGCTCATAGATAACAAATGCAGGAGATTCTGCAGCACTTTGTTAAACTGGTATCATGGTGTCGATGTTGTTGAAATGTGAGATCCAGAAAATTGTTTTTTTTTTTTTTTTTCAGGCTAAATGAAAACTCGGAAATTGGGAGTAATGACTTGTGTTGAAGAGATATCACTGATGTTCAACAGCTGCTCAACTGCAGAATCTTTGTTAGCTAATACTTTTCCAGACAAGACAGGGATATTATGTAGGATGCAGGATAATTTTTCACATGACAATATTATTTCGTTTTACTGCAGTTCAGTTTAGGTTTTAGTGCTTTTTGTCAAAATGTTTTTGAATTGCCATTTGTTAGAAATAGTTAGGGCTAGTAAGTAATTGTTCATATGAATAATAATAGCTAAGTCAGTGCTGATTGAACCTGATGTCATATAATTTAAGACGATATCTTAATCTTGAGTGCTTTCAAACATTTTACAGTTTGAGGGTTTTTACTTTAAATCCTCTTTGAGTGCTCCGAACAGTTTACTCTATGTTTCAGCATAATTCATTTTGAAATGAATGTATGAGAAATATTTAATTATAAAATTTTATTCGTTCGAAGGATTTTAACTGCATAAGAAGTGATAATGATTATTACTCAGCTATACTTGTCTGGCTCAAAATATTTGTTTTTGTCAGAGTTTTGTTTGAAACATGTTTGAATGAAATATGATTTCCTTTTGACGAGCGATGAAAAATTTGATTGTAGCTGTCCTCAAATTATATTTACAATCAGTAAGAGAAGCGTTAAATAAAGTCCCTGAAGAGTATGGCAGCCTCTAAGGGCTGTGTAAGAGCTGCAGTGATATTTTAATGGCTATGCAGTGCATTGCTTGGACAGCTTGTTCACTCTGTGCAATTTATTACTGTTGAATTAGACATACTGACATACTGTCTAGACAAATGAATGGTTGTTCTGCCAGCGAAGTATTTTCATTTCACTCATGCTCTCTCTATCTTAAAATAGTCAATTCACGGTCCTATGCAATAGTTGGTGTGCATCTCATTTTTTTAAACAGTAGAATTTTCATGTTTTAGTAAGTGTATTCACGTGCGTGTATAACTGCATGTATTATATTTTACATATTATATATGTAAGTGCATAATTATAATTTTTTTATAACAATGCAATAGCATTTTTTTTCACCATTTCTTTAAAATAATAAAAAAAAAGGTTAGTTAAAAAGACTTGACCAATGTTAGCTGTGTGTTAGATTTGCGCTGGTCAGACGCCAGCTGACAAGTCAGAATGTTTCTCCACGTGACATCACTTCCAACCAATAGCACGCATGTCTCAGCCTTTATGAAACACGAACAGTTGTTCACGGCACACGGACACCGCCATCCCCTGACTGAGCCGCAAGGTCATTGGGGCATGACCACGGGCGTCGTCCCGTTTTATCATTGGATTACCCTAAAAATACACGGAAAGCCCACATGCTTGTAGCTCCCTACTGTTATAATTAACATCCCTGATGGGTGCAAAGACGCCGACCACTTTCTGACAATATATAATTATGCCTAACACATTAAAGATTCGGAGACCTAGCGGAATTAATTGGGCTGGAGGGGATTTGACAGCTTGATCTAGTAAATCTGGTCGTATCACAAGTTTCTGACACAGGTCCCCGCTGCTTGCCAGCTGCTTTTGAGGCCATACGGGTCTATTTGGGGCTGTGCATCACAGATGGGTATTTTGGGCACTGACTCATCTGCCCAGAGTGGGGTAGACCTAATCATACTGAGAACGCTGGATCTGATAAGACCCAACAGAGTGCTAAGCGTTGTCCAGAGACCAAACTGTCTATGTTTTTTTGTTTGTTTGTTTTTTTGTTCAACCTGATGTTTCTACATTCAATACAAGATGGCACACATGAAGCCATTAAGTTTTGGTGGATTATACAGTGAACCAGATTGGGCCCTGTGAAATTTTATAGATTTTTTTTTTTAAGTTTATAAATGCTTAAATTGTGTAACATTGAGTGGTAACCATATTCACTTTGATATGCAGTGTATGCTCACTCAGAAATATATCAACATGACCTGTTAGTGTTCTCTTCAGCTAAACCAGCATGTTTCTCCGTGTTCAGTTAACTTAGAGTGTTTATCTTTATCTCCGTGATTGCACTATATTGTCCTATACAAACAAACTCAGAATTAACAACACTGCGTTGGAGACTCTCAGAAATAAATGAGTGCTTGAAAATTTGCTGCGTATAGTTCTAGACTAAACCATATTTAGGCAGACAGAAACAACAGAAACAAAGTTTGTTAGAAGTAGGGTTATAGTTGTGAGTTTATTTATATATATATATATATATATATATATATATATATATATATATATATATATATATAGATAGAGATAGATAGATAGATAGATACATATATATATATTTTTAATCCCAGATGGTTTTCCAGCCAAAAATCTGGACATATCTCAGGCAGCCATAGGGTTGTTCTCTGATATTCTAACCAGGGCAGGCAGTGTACAGGCAGCTGTCCAGTCCTACTGTGAAACCCCACCTCAAAATCATATTTCTGTATGTTTTATGATAGGATTACTTTACATTTTCAAGGGACTAATCCAGAGCTTAGGCAACTGTTGAAGACATTAGATGTGATGACAGAGTGGAATGGTATTGGGAAGTGGATAGTGATTGTTTGTGGGAAAACGCTAGTTTATGTGAAATTTATATGGGAAGTCTGAGTGAAGTTTTGAAGTGAATTTCTTTACGATTAAACCATAGAATTCACCAAAATGGCCCCATTGTTGTCAGCATAAGGGGAATCTTCTACATTAAATGAGATAGCTTTGATTTGCATGGCCAGAGTACCTATGGAACCTTTTGAAAGCATATCAAAGATATATGACATTATCCACTAACACCACTATAAAAGTCCATTAAAGTGTGACAAATGTGATTAAAAGTAAAGATGATCTGTGTAGAAATGGGAGTGTGTGAAGCAGGGAACCAGTTACAGCATTGTATCACAGAATGGTACTAACAAAGAGGAACAATGTTATCACGGGCACGTCTCACATCATTCCACTCAAAAATCTGTCTCACTTGTCACACCAGACACTGAATTCTTCAATTCTGCATCAAAACTAAACAGTTCAGAGATTTCTTTATTAAAATAGCTGATAGACTGTATTGTGACAAATTTTCATTTTCTTCCTTTAATTTATTATGAACTTGTATTTCAGTGCAATTCTGATGCTGCTTTAATGGACTTTTTTTCTGTTTAGTTTGGATACCAATTGATTGAATTTACATATCAGACCAAATTAACAACTGCATATTCTTAAAAGATAAGATGCTGAAATAATGTGATACTGGGACAAAACATGGAGGCATATGAAAACATATTTTATTTGCCCCCGAGATATATTTTTGTCATTTTGTAATTTTATCTGGTTTTTGGTAATCTTGTTCTGAAACACAATCTGATCTGACAGTGTGGTTTTAGGAAAAATGAGGTGGTAGTAATTTGAACTCCCAAAATAACCTGATATGAACTTCAGCTGTCTTGAGTAGACTGGACACTGCAGACCATGCCTGCTGCACTAAGTCAGTGATCACTGAACTTAAACAGCGTAAAAGTTTCTCCCTGTTGTGGCCAGAAATACATTCTTCATATAAGAATACCGTGCAGACTATATTGCGATACCGAATTTATCGCGATTATTTTGCACAGATAAAATTGCGTGTGATGTTTCTACAGCTTGTTTTGTTTTCATGTCCCGATCATTTTGATATACAGCACCTTCTCATGTGATACTGTTAGGAGAGTCTGACAGGCATATGCTCTGTCTAATCACAGCATAACCGCCAACTGTTATGATCACTAATACTGTGATTGGCAGCTGCAGAGACATACAGATGAATTACTTACTGAGGTACTGATGTGCTAACTTTACGATGTGGAAATGTAGTACTTAATCCATATCATAATGTTTGAAGCCTCTTGGACCACTAGCGGGCGGAGGTGTTAATCCTCCTAAATGATTCAGGATCCAGATCTCTCACTTAGATCAACATAAACTTTGCCAAAAGGCCCTTTTGAGCTCCCACCGCAGCACATCTGTGTCCCTTTTTTCTACATTAAAATAACTTTCTCTTGGGCACTTGCCACTCCTGCTTCACTTTGACTGCGAGTTTGTGCTGCAAGGCCCAAGGCGAGGCAGGTAGGGTATCAGTGCGCCTTGCGCGTTTTGATTGATAGTAGGAGACGCTAAATTTAGCTAGCATGTGAGCGCGTGAATTTGGCTATGAGAGAACAGCCAGTCCAGTCATACAGGGACACAGACTAGGACAAGCCTTAACCATCCCAGACTGAGCAGAGTCCAAATCGAACTTTACGGAGGGTTGTTCTGTTTCAGTTAGATTTCTGTTGAGAAGTCCATTTTTGATCAAAATTTACCATGTATTACTTCTTCAAGTTATTTACATTTTATTATTTAATGTCTTATTCAAAAGTGCCCTGATATAGTCTCTGTACATTGTTCTTGTTCAGCATGTAATTTTGACAACACTGTGTTAAGTAGGTTGTAAATTTGTGCGTCTTCCAAAAGATGAGACTTGTATTTGTCAGTGCCCTTGAATAACCAAACAGATCACAAAGTACATATTTTAATTCGATTCTTTCATTTTTTTCCTTTTCGTTGTTATAGCGGCAATTCGTCAGATAGCCTTGATAAGAAGGCACATCTCACAGGTGGGGGCTTAAGTGGACAAGGTCAAAATCCACTTCTCCTGACACCGGCCAGTCTCCAGCTAGCCCAGCTTCAGGCCCAGCTTACATTACAGAGACTCAAGCTCGCTCAGAGCGCCGTGGGCAACAACACGGCCGCTGCGGCCACTGTTCTCAATCAGGTCCTCTCCAATGTGGCTATGTCCCAGCCACTGTTCAACCCGCTCAGGAACCCTGCTCAGACTCCTAATCCAGGATTCCCAACGGGGGCAATACCTTTTCCCCCTCCGAATTCTGCCCTGGGAACACTTGTAGGGGGTGGTTTCCCCCCTAACCCGAGTGCCATCAGACTCAATCACTGCGGCGGCAGTACCAGTCAGACTACCACTCAACACGCTGGGGATTATGGGAAAAAAGCTGGCGCGTTTCTGGCGGACACTGACCGTCGCTCTCAGTTTGGTTACCTTGGAGGGGTGTCTGTAACGTCCACTAAAGTGGGCGATGGGCAGTATGGAGGGGTCAGCACTGAGACAAAAAGTGGAGTTCAGTCAGGCTTTCAGAAGGATTACTACACTCCTGAGGCCCAGCAGACTGGGTTTGGTGGTAACAGCGGAGGTGTTGGAAGTGGTGACCAGACCCTAGATGGTTTTCCTGCCTCTGGCCACAAAGAGCCATGGAAAAATCTGGTCAACTTCCCCCACGCAGGAAAAATGGACATGACCTCCGGGACAGGGGGCAATGCCTGGGTGGGCGTTTCAGGGCAGCCGTTTCGACCAAGGGGAGAGCTCTACAACCCCGAGGAGCCCACCCTGGACTCCAAATTCACCCCAATGGGAGGTCCTGGGTTTTCCTCAGCTCCGCAAGGCTTCGCAGGGTACCCTCAGCTTCAGACCGCAGGTGAGGAGACACCTCTGACTGCAGCTCCGACACCTCTGCAGCCCCACCAGCTCAACGACTTTCATGGGGTGACACCATCACACCTACCCCATCACTGCACCATCTGCGAGAAGAAGGTTTATAACCTCAAGGTGAGTCTGACTGAAGTGGGCTGGTTAGAGCCAGTTCTGAGTTGACTTGAGAACTGAACTGGTGCTTTATTTCAAGAAATTCTTGAGGATGTGAAATTGGAGCTGAACTCTGAAATGCAGTTTCACTTGGAATTCAGTGTGAGGATATGGCATAGCCTTAGGTTGTATTATATGCAATCATTTAATGTGTAATTAATATAAATAATAAGCCATGAAATGAAAATATTATATTGAATTCAATATTCAGTTCATTATGAATAGGAGTTTAACTTAAAGTTTTGAGGCTTGGTGTTGTATTATTCAATTTGAATTTTAAAAGCTGTTCTTTGGAAACTTCTAGGACAGCGCCTTTCTCAGTTTCCAATTAAACATTAAAAAATGGCATTAAAAAGCATTTAATGTTTAGGATCTGTGCTCACTGCCTACATTGCGGAATTATGTAAAGTTTTACCAGAATTCAGTTCAGTTCCCTGTATTCATAAACCAACTTCTAAATGTTTTTTCCTACTCAAAGTCCAGTCATATGGAGGACATGGAAAACAGGTTATTTAACTCTCCTTCATGAATTATGAAGCAACACTGTCTGTAAAACACAAATCTGTATTTTTTGGTCTGTGACTGATATTGTCCATTGCAATATATTAGCAGTATACACTGTATTTTATCCTTATATTAGTCTACGTTTTCACAAAATAAGACAGATAATAAGACCTTTTCATAACTTTGTATTTAATTTCCTAACTCGGAAGTCGCTTTGGATAAAGGCCTCTGCTAAATGAATACATGTAAATTAGAACTCACGTGAGGTTTTTAATCAAATGTCACCTAGTTGTGGACTGAGTTAAATCAGCAGCAGCTGTTAATTAGGGCAGTGGAGAGCTGGAAATTTGACGTTTGATGAATGACAGCCCTCATTGTTCTGTGGAACGTGTGAACGGCTTAGCGACACCTGTGCTAGTCGGGGAGGTCAGAGTGGAGACGTCAGACCATTCTATCAGTTGTAGTTTTAGGTCATGCTGCGCCTCCGTTCTCCTCAGCTGCCCTCTGCTTGGGGTTGTTGTTCCTTTAATTGTGGCCACGCCACACACTCACACTCACACACACACACACACACGCACAGGGATCTCTCGCTGACTGACGGGGATCAGTGAAAGGCTCGCTAGGTTTCAGTGCTTAGTGACTGTGCGTCTGTATGTGTGTGTCTGTGTGTGTGTGTGTGCGCGCGTCCGGTGTATTTACAGGACTGGGACCAGCACGTGAAGGGAAAACTACATCTGCAGAATTGTACTCTATATACCGAGAGGTGAGCAACAGGACATGAATCAAATTGCTAATGCTTTTTTAAAACTGTCTTGGTTTCTCTCAGTCATTTTTACATAACCGCAAGGGAACAGATTTGAACACAAAGAGTATAACATGATTCTGAACAGAGTAACGATATCTTTTGGGTGCTTTTTAATATCATATCTTTTAATCCTATTTATGTATTGGTCACTGCCTGCTTCTATGGACTCTTGGCTGTTTCATTCAAGAATGTAATGGTCCTATTAAAGGAGGAGATGTTTTATATTGCGATCAAGTGTCATCTACACTGTTATAAGATCTATCTAAGCCAAGGCTGGGATTTGGAAGCTAAAACTAGCCACGTCCTTCCTTAGTCCTGCAACTGGAGCAGTTCATTTCCCAGTGCCCACTGAGGGATGTCTAAACCAGACGTTGAATAACGCTATGCACTACCCGTCCTCCGTCGGTCAAGGTAAGGAATGTTATTGTCTTACTATCACGACTGTGTTTTTGATGGGCGAACGTGAATGGAAGTTTTGGGACCGAGTCGGGAGGGCTATTTTTAGAGTGGTCATTTCAGTTAAGGGGAGTGGACACACTCGCAAGGGGTTCATATTAATATCATCCACGAGTTGTTTTCATACCGCCACTCGCTACTCGTCTTCGGAAGTGGCATTTTCGAAGACAATTTCTGTCCGTTCTGTTTACTTTGAAAGTTGTTATTTGTTTTGTTGTTGATTTGGTTAACTGTAGTTTCATACAAAATGTATTTTAAAAAGCATTATTTTACTTCATTTTGATTTTTAAGTAATAACCCTAGATAAAAAAATAAAAGCAAATATACAAAAAACAAAAAACAAAAAAGAAAGCAACAAACCAAAACAAAAAAAAAAATTCGCAGAGAACCTTATCTTTACACGTTATTCCTCCAGCACATGTGATATGTGATGTTGTAAAGCACACTTTTAAAATTCGACTCTGTATTTACCCTCGACTTTGAAACGTTCAGTACTCTACACAGTAATTTCACATCAGTTTTGTAGTTAGACACATCAGATAAACTCTTGACGCAATATGTTATGTGCGTATCGAAAGTTATTTCCAGGAATGACAATAATGTCTGTCTTTTTTTTCTCTTAGATGTTTCAGCAGGACCCAATGCCTCATATTTACCAGCTACCGCTATGAAGTCGTTTCCCCTTTCAGGGGCGGGGTTTACCTCCCAGCCAGGGTCAAAGGTCAGAAAAGGTTTATTAAATCCTACTCAGTTAAATATATCTTTGTTGTTCAAATGAAAAAGTATCTTGGGGGAAAAATAATGAAAGCTCAGACGGAGACAGAATTGAACTTACATGCATACAGAATGATCTGGACCCTGTGACCTAACTGCTTAATATTGTTCAGCTGTTACATTTCATAGTAGCTTAGCTTCACATTTAGCCTTGTGTTTTGCCTTTCTGTCTGATATGATATGAATGATAAAACTGATTATCAAGGTCTGGGTATGTCGGTCCAATCAAAATCGTTTTCTTGGCACCATTCAGCCAGCATTCCATTTTTGCTCGTTGACGTTGTTTCCAAGATCCGCCATTATTCTTTGATTCTTTGTGTCTTCACTCATCTTCCAAAGTCACAAAACACTCACTTCAAAATGTTTCGGAAAGAATAGATGGACAGAGGATACCTAATCCTATAAAGCGCCGAATTTAAATGTTCCCAGGTTCATCATGGGATAACTTTGCGGACACACTGTCTGCACTCTTAACTCGCTGGATGCTTGTTCCCTTAACTCATCTCTCTAATCTCACCCTTCAGCTCTCATAGCTTACTGTCTGTCAAAGAGAGAGAGAGAGATCATAGTTCATAATACAGTGTGTGTGTGAGAGAGAGAGGGACAGAGAGAGATATATCATAGTTCATAATACTGTTTGTGTGTGTGTGAGAGAGAGAGGGAGAGAGAGAGAGAGAGATCATAGTTCATAATACAGTGTGTGTGTGAGAGAGAGAGGGACAGAGAGAGAGAGAGAGAGAGATATCATAGTTCATAATACTGTTTGTGTGTGTGTGAGAGAGAGAGGGAGAGAGAGAGAGAGAGATCATAGTTCATAATACACTCTGTGTGTGAGAGAGAGAGTGGGAGAATGCCCCGTGTATGGGTTATGTTGTATGTTTCTATCTACTGTGCTATTGTACTGATGGACTAATTAAAACACGGGTGCTAAACTACCCAGTCAGGTTAACTGTCTGTCTGTTGTATTGAGACTTTCTCAGAGCGCTGTGCTTTGGGGCAGTAGGGGAGATATTCAGTAACAGTGCCGTGTCTCTGCACACACTGCAGTTGTTATTGGGTCTAATGCAGGAATGACACGGGAATGTTTTGGTGGCCAGCTGCAGGGGCAGTGAGGATCCGCCAAGGACGGCTGCCGCTCCACAGACGGGTTTTTTTTTTTCTTTCTTTTTGGTCTCTTTTTTTTTTTTATGTGGTTGTCTGGGGCATTTTTTTAGAAACCTGACACATGTCTCACAAAAGAGTCGATGTTGATTTGAGGTTTGATGAGTGTTGTGATTTCAAACTGTTCAAAATCTGTGATTTATCATTAGCTCTCTGTGTTCTTGTGATTTGAAAACACGTCTGAGCTCTAAAGAGAGCATGAACGCAATATTTATAAAGAGGAAGAGAGAGGAGGGGGTAATCATATTGCTCGGGGTAAAGCATTTGCATAAGGAAAGAAAAGTACACTAATTAAAAAAAAATGCGTCAGATAAATTAAAATGTGCTAATTCTCAGCTGCTTGTCCTTACTTGTAAGAGCTCTACGACGAGGCGTTGGGAATACTTAAGCGTCTGGTTCCATTTGAGACCACTTGATATTTAACAACAACATGAATTTGGTATTTGACACTAATTTGTTCCAAGTGCCAGGAGAGGCTCCTTTCCTCCCACGCTGGCTGAAAGATCTTGAGTAGTATTTTTAGGGGACACATGAGTGTAAATGGGAGACAGGGCATTGAGAGACCCGCACTTGGACTCTTTCCTTTAGATCAGAGGAACTTTTTCATGACTCTGTGACAATAAAGGCACTCTCAGCACCTTATGTGGGACTGTCGCTGTCCCGTCAACAGCTGTGTCCACTCCCTCCTCTGGGCGTGACAGAGCAGAGCGAAGTGAAACATTTCCCACGAAATGTACAATGTGTGGTTTTGTTAATATGTAGCCTATTTTCTCAGCATGTTTGGACCTCTGTTACTGTTTATTTTTTGATTAGTACTTTAGTTAATGTTGTTGGAGGTAATCCCATTGGGTTTGTTACAGTGTATGAACCACTGTATAGAAGTGTATGGGGGACAGAAATGTGAAATGTATTTCCCCCCCAAGTGGATGACCCTCAAATAACCTTGACAACTCCAGGCATTTACAGCTTTCTTTTCTTTTGCTTTCTTTTCTTTTCTTTTCTTTTCTTTTCTTTTCTTTTTACACTCAGCTTTTTCATCCCTACTTGATGAAACTGATCACTAACACCATGTTTTTTCACATGCTCTGAATGTTACAAAGATGGGTTTTGTACTGCTCATCTGCAGGTATGCACACTTTTTGGTATGTTTGTTTTTTGGAAGATTATTTGAGTTTTTTGGTAGCTGATTTTTGTTTGTTTGTGTGGTAGATTTTTTGTTTGTTTGTTTGTTTTTACATACCGTTTTTAGTATCCTCTTGAACTAACTAAGAAATAGCTGTTACTACATTATTTACAGAACATGTAACACGCTGTAGCGTGTGTTTCGTTAATGTGAATCGGTTACAACGTGACTAGTGGATAGGTGAAAGCTGTTGGTAAAACACAAACGTGTGCTGGCTATTTTCAGCGTAGCGGTGCGCGGAGGAATACAGTGTTTACTCGTACAGAGTGGCAGTGTCCAGGGTTGGCCTCCCATGTGCGGGAGGACAAAGTAACCAGAATATGGTGTTGTCCGTGCAACAGGAATACCTGACTTACTGTTTTATTTATTTATTTATTTATTTTATTTAATTTAATTTTATTTCAGTTTACCTTATAAGCCTGTTGCATTAGTAGATCTGAATTTAAAATGTATTTGAACTGTGTTATCCTTCCTGTTAGGGTAAAAACTATTTTGTTTCTATTTTAATAATTTTGCTGATCTCTTTCTGGTGTGATTTTCTGTAGCTCAAAGTCTCACGGCAATGCAAGTGTCGACTACTGTACATTAACAGTTTCTATTGGATGTCACTGGAAAAAAAACTATTTACACTTCTGTAAGTAGGTTTTATAAATGAATTAAACTTTATTTTAGTAGATGACACATCCTTCAAAATGCCCACTGATAAACTAGGAATCACCTGAATTTGGTTTGCTCCACTAGGATTGATTTTGCGCTGTTCTAAATGATTAGATTCATTTTCAGCATTGGATGTTGTCTGCCATACACTGTGTGTGTGTGTGTGCGTGCGCATGCGCATGCTCATGTGCAACGTGGACCTGTGTAGTGGTGTGTCTATACTTGTGTTGCGTGACTGGCGTAGCTGGAGTGATGCGGAATGAACGGAACATTTTTGAGGATTAGAGTGGCTATGACATGAGCCGGTTCCCAGATTCCCGGTTTGAAGTTCATGTTGATACCTGTGGTTTAATGATCCATGTGCGGTGATGCTATGCTGGCTGCTGAGAGATGTTCTCTTTGGTGAAGATATAGGGCAGACGATGGCCATGAAAAAAAACCTTTTTCAGTCTGCGTTTATGTCCTGTTATTTATGAAGGTTTTCAACAGGCACACACACACACTACTTACACATGCTAAAGTTAGTGCCAATAAACCTACACCTGTCTGGAAAACAGATGCATCATATCTGCTTTTGATCTTCAGTAAAGTTTAATTTGAAGGACAAATTATTGTGTGAAAAACATAGAATTTTTCATACTGGCTGGGAGGTAAACCCTGCCTCGCTTGTAAGACTTTTATCAAGACAGTAGTGTTTACGGGGTATCTTCTAACCATCTAAATATGCGCAAGCCACCATGAAACACGCTCAGCACTCCTTTTATAATAGTTTGACATCTTGAATTTTTAATTGCAGATATTATGTCAAAAATATGTATTAATTGTGCTTGACTGGGTTTAACAATTCTTGTTAATTGATTATTAACCTTTTTAGGTTAATATGCCACATGTAATGCTGCATACATATGTTTTTTTTGTTCATTTCTTTAAACTTCAGTTATATTTGGTCCATTCATTATAATTTAGTGCATTTTCCCCTGCCGATTTATCTTGTTCAGTGCACACTATGTAGTCGAATTGACAAGGACACACCCATACAAACCCACACACACACACGCACATCATTAGTTGGTAACTGATGGCTGTCTTAAGTCTTTAAGACTAAATCCTCCAATACACCCAGCCCTCTGAGGGGGAGTGGCCAACAGGGACTCGTATTTCGGCCTCCGTAACCGTAACCCGACACCGAGGACGACGGCTTGCCAGGGGCATGCTGGGAGAATCATGAACGCTTTAGTGGTCAGCAGCCTTGTCCATCAGCGAAGAAGATCCACTCTGGATAAACAAACAGGAATGTCTCCCTCAAGACCCTGTGTCAGTTATTGCTTTGTGATTGGCACGCGGCAGTACCCCTGTCCTGCAAACTCGTCAGAGTAGCTCTCACACAACCACAGCTCCAGCTAAGGTCTGGAAAACTGTCACCCTACACAACACACACACACTGTATATGGGTTCATTCAGTTGCAGATACACAGAAGTAGTAATTGAATGCTATTTACAGCACAGTCGGGCCAACATAACTCTGCTGGCTGTTAGGTAATCGTCATTAACCCATACCACGGATTGATTAATCAATTGTCAACACTGTTTTCTTTTTCCACGTTTAGTCCTAATGTCACTGATATCTCTATAGCCAGAGGTCACAATGTCTAATTAACGTGAATACATTTCAGGGGGCATACCTGATAAGACTGAGGAAGCGTCCAATTACTGGAGGGATGTATTTATGCAGTGAATACACAGCGGTCATCTGAAGTCTTCTTGTTTTCTCTGATTGATTTTGCAAACATACAAACAGGTTGTTAGAGACTATTTGCAGACCTGTTTATGGTACTTTGCCCTCTGCTCTGTACGGTGGCAGCGGCGGGGGGGGGACTCTGGCTACGTGCCGATAATAGAATTATCGCTGGCACATCTGAAACTGTTGAAAGTAGCGTCAGAAGCCAGAAGTTGTTAAAGTGGGTTGCTGGATTCAGGCAATCAGCCTTGGGGAGATTAGCGTCGGGTTAAGGCAGCTTCCTCCGCTACCGTGTTTCCTGCTCCGCTGGGTGTATGGTATATGTCGTTTTTATGGACAGATGCTGGTTAAACGTTAGAAAAGAATAAGAAAAAAAAATGGCAGCACTTCTCAAAAATCTTCCTAAAGTCAGTACATCTGTGTCCTTATTCTTAGTCCCATGTACATGTTACACTATGGCGGTACCATTTCATTCTTAAAATATATACTTAAAAATAACACATATCTCTTTGTGTGTTTGTGTGTGCACATGTGTTATTTTCACATGAATAGCCGTGCAAATAATAATTAAACCACATACAGTTTCACTTGTCTTGAAGCTAAAATTGCCTCCCATGTTGTATCGGGGAGCTGTGGATAGATAAGTTCCCGCTGATTAATTGGAGTGTTAGCAATGATCTTCACATCCGCCCCGGCCAGCAGTCTTTCGACTCCCAGCAGGCAGTCTAACAGATGGCCTTGTCTGTCAGGACCTCGGAACAACTCTAAAGTTCTGGACTGGCCGCTTAAACTTGAGACCTCCCCAAAACACTTTACCATTGGCAAGTCAGCCCCTGGTGGAGCGAGTGTTGAGCTTTCTCACTCACAATAGTCCTCCGTGGCTCACATGGTATCAGTTCTCTTGGCCAGGTCGGAGAGCAGGGGGCTGTAGACCAGCTTTTGGTGCTCGGGATGGCTATGCACGTGGATTAAAGTGACAGGGGAACAGAGACATCTGATTCAGTCTGCTGACCCGGATCTAAACGTATTAGAGATAATTCTTTATCTGTCTCTCTCTCTCTCGCTCAGTTTCACAACTTTTTGCTCTGTGCAGCATTCCATTAAGAGGAGCAAAATCGATGGAGGAGGACAAAATTGTCTTTTTATTAAGTTTGGTTTTATCTGTGAATGCTGAATGCCTTTTCCTCCCTTTTTTAAATGTATATTCTGTAAAGTGAAAGAAGCTTAAAGACATAAGAGAGAAAATTTTGTAGATGACATGATTTCATTTGTGTGGGTGAACCTACTTGATTAACTTCAAGGCTGGTATAAATGTCTGTACTCTAGCAAACATTCTCCGTTTTCATATCTAATTGAAAACATTAAGCAAACTCACGGCTTTGATTTCAATCAAGTAAGCCTCAATAATTTTACCCAAGTTTGAGCTTGCACAAACCAAACGTTACATAAATAAGTAACAGGTACTCGATTTAGCCGAATCAGTGGATCTGCTTAATGTTTTCAAACAAAGTTAACAAATTAAATTTGAAAACCGGAATAGTTCATATTAGGATTACACAAGTGACGAGGGAAAACATCCAGTACGGCCGACTTGAGCTTTGTATGACAGGCCCCGACCCTTTCACCTATGACCTCTTGTGACGTCTGTTTTCTATGTTCAGTTCCTTTTGTCACTTGCATCTGCTGGGAGCAGCAGATGTAGTCTATAAGGCATAAGATTTACTGTTAGGAATGCTAAGGATGCATAGTTCTGATAGTGTGGTACACTGATATAAAAACATGAATCCACACGTGTCATACATGTCATCCTCTATATGACAACAGAGTGAGTGCGCTTGCCTGCCGTTGATTGGTGCGGCGGATAAGGGCTGACCTGTTAGATTTCTCCTTAGTACCACTCCTTGTGTGAACATGCAATAAACTCTACTCAGCTGACAGCCCAGGCAAGTGGCTTCTCTCTTCGCATCTTGGGTTGATGTGGATCCTTAGTCGAATGTAGTAATAGCTGTTAGCAGGAAAAAAATGGTCTGTGACATCACTTTTGAGCTTTTGACAAATGCGCCCCCCCCACCCCCTTCCCTATTTTGTGCAGTTCTCTCCAAGGAAGGTGTGCCCTGGGCGTGTGGTCCACATCTGCAACCTGCCTGAGGGCAGCTGCACAGAGAATGACGTCATCAACCTGGGCCTTCCCTTCGGCAAAGTCACCAATTACATTCTCATGAGGTCTACTCACCAGGTACAGCTCTCTTTTCCCAAAAGGATCAACAGACAGACAAAAAGAAAGAAGCTGACTAAGGCTGATTTTTAAAAAGAAAACAAAAAAAAACCCTATTGTAACCATCATGCATGCAAGTATAACTGAACATACTGTAACTGAATTCACAGTTTCTTGTCTTCCAAACTGAAATCCCTAAGCGTATTTAGCTGCAGCCAGAGGCCCGTTCATGTCTCATCATTTCTCTGTGACTTTTTATTTTATATGGTATGTGTATTATGTAATTAAGCTTTGTAAATAGTTGAGGTGGATTTGGAATGTGAAGAGGTTGATGTTAGTTAATATTTCAACCCCATTACCCATGATATCTCACTCAGCGTAGCATTTAGATCAGCTGTCTGATTGACTTTTTAATAACGCACTTTTTTTTTAATATCGGCCGCATCAGAATCCTGTCCCTCGGACCGCCACGCTGACGGGGGTTCGTGCTCGGTGTTAGTTACGGCAAATAAATTTAAACAATCGTAAATGTCCCCGTGATTTATCACGACCAATGAAAACGGATATACCGAAGAGGATTAGTTTGGATCTCGCCTGACACCTTTTATTGCAGATCAGTACAACTTGCTCAAATGATTCTCCGTACTGTCAGGGAACTGAAATTATTCCGACCAATCTTAGGCTTTCTTGGAGATGGCCTACGTCGAGGCAGCTCATGCTATGGTGAAGTATTACCAGCTCCAGCCAGCCACGATAAACGATCAGAAACTCCTGATCCGAATGTCCAAACGGTACAAGGAACTCCAGCTGAAGGTAATTTTTCCATTGACCAGAGGCTCGTCTTTATATACGGCCTTGAATGGTAAAGGCCCTGTGTATTTGAAGTGATTGAATGTTATTCCCACCATTTTGTTCCCATTTTGTTCAAATTAAAGTCTGTTAGTTTGGTGAGACACCAAAACCTATTGTGGCTGCACCAAGTGCGGTGGCTCCAATGTGGCGGACATCTGACTCCAATGACCGTTTTTTAATGGCTTCAAATAGTATTTGGCGCTAGGGTATTAGGCTATGATATCACCCGCAAACTGTTTACTGCACTGAAGTCAAATATCTGACCTATATAGATATCTGTTGTCTGTCTTCCTCCCAACATCTATCAATTACCTCTGGTTTACAAAGTGACCTTAAAGAAGGGAACAAACTAAGACTTCAAATATGTAATATATTTTAATAATTATAGACTTATATATAAAATATAAGACTAAATATTTTAACCCTCACAGTTGTTAAGTATTTGTTTGTTTTTTTGTCTGTTCAGAAACCAGGTAAAGATGTGGCGTCAATCATTCAAGATATTAACTCTCAAAGGGAGAGGGATGAGATGCAGGAAATTGACAGGTGAGAGAAGGTTGAAAAATCCTCTGTTAGTGTTGAGGTGACGCTGTGCACTGCAGCTTTTAATTTATTATTATTCACTGGGAAGAGTTACATATCTCATTAACTTGACTGAAACAAGTAATTGTTACTAGCTCAAGTTATATTAAGCTGGAGTTTGGCCAAATTCAGCAAATTAAATGAGTAACAAATTAAAAAGTAATATTTAGCTGGCTTGGTTCAGCCATGAATTTACAGCGTTTTTTTTTTTTTTGAAAGCTATTTGTGTTTTAAACATTGTGTGTTTTTTCTAAGTGTTGTGAAAATGTTGTGATATTTCATATTTTACACTGTACGCATGAAGTATTATTCTCTTGGCAAACTCACATGACGTATTCTACTATGTGTGTGATAATGTCCAGGTACCTTCCAGAGCGAGCACGCTCCCGCAGTCCGATCAGCCGATCCCTGAGTCCCCGATCGCACAGCCCCAGTTTCACCTCCTGCAGTTCTGCGCACAGCCCACAGGGTGCTCCCTGTAACCGTCCAGACTGGAGCAACGGCATGGGCTCCTCCCGTGTCTCCTGGGACTGGAGCTCCCACCCGCGGCGAGACGAGGAGCGGGATCGAGACCGAGAGGAGTTGGGCTGGAGGAACGGCGAGGAGGACAGGCTTAACGGCAGGCTTCCCTTACCGGACCGGAGGAAAACCTACCTCAAGCCGGGAGACAGAGTCAGCCCGCGCTCCGGAATGCCGGAGGAGAGGGGCGTCCGGGACTGGTACCCCCGTAGCAGCCCCCAGGGACCCCCGTTTTCGTCATATCGATCCATGGAAGATTTCTACAAGAAAGAGCCACCGTATAAAGCCGAGAAACCGCCCAGGCCACCGTACCAGAGACACGAGATGAAGTCGAAGAGGAGGGAGGGGCCAGACTACCACAGGTCCAGGCACTCTGAGTCCGACCTGTCTGAGGACCTGTCACTGTCCCGGACGTCCGAGGATAGGAGACAGGGGTCGCCCAGCAGGGGCAGGAGCAAAAAGACCAGCAGGAAAGCAGCGACGGAGAAAGAAGAGGAGAGAGAACAAGAAGACAATGTAGGCTATCTTTGTTCTTTTAAATTCATATTATTGAAAGAAGAAACGATACTTAAAGTCTTTAAAACCTTTAAAAAATATTGAAAAAAAACCCCACTTTCAATTCAAACTTTTCCTAAAATTCAACCATTATTGTGGTGTATAGCTATACTGCACATGTCATTTTGCCCACTATACACTGTAAAATTTGAATTATTGAGTTTACCTGACAACATTATGTGAACACATTGTCTTGATATAAATTAAACACATTTGACTAATTTTCTCTCGTGAGAGTTTAAGTTTGAGTTTGGAAAAGTATATTTCAGTAACATTTATTTGATTCAGGTAATGGATCCCTGTAAAGAAACATTCTAAACCAGTGAAAATCTTTGTGTGTTTTACAGAGAGAAACCTCCTCGCGTGTAAGTAAAGAGAGATCAGAGTCACCTCAAAGCGGGAAACACACAGAGCCGGAGAAAGATAAAGAGAGTGAGGTAAGAGGGTGTGTCCATCTCCATGTTAGAGAACGAATCTAAACTTAGTCTCAGTTAATCTAGAAATCCTTTAATTCCACCTGGCTTCAGTGCAGTCTTAATCAAATGTGGTATGTCATCCTTCGTTTCCTGCTCCCCAGGCGGAGGAGTGGGAGAGCGGTGATGACACAGAAGGGGAGTTCTGGTATCCGAAGAACATGGAGGAGCTGGTGACCGTAGACGAGGTTGGTGAGGAGGACGATTCCATCATCGAGCCCGACCTTCCCGAACTTCAGGAGGAGGCGGCTGTTGAGCACCAGGCCGAGGGCCCCACCCAGCACGCCAGCAGCCCCAAACCCAGCACAGAGCAAGCTGAGCTTGGGGAACAGATCCAGGAGAACAGGGTAGCGGGCGAACAGGCCCAAGAGGAATCGTCCGCCCAGCCCAGCCCTGGAGGGCTTTCAGTGGACACCAGTTCCACGGTACAGTCGGTCTCGGAGCTCAGTCATTTCCCTGGCCAGGAGTTCAAGGCCGCTCTAGAGGAGACGTGCTCCTCCAACCCGGACTCAAAGACACCCAACGCCGCACCGACGCAAGAGCCTGTTTCTGGTCACGAGTGTGTGTGTGAGGGCGCACAGGATGCGCAGAAAACCAGCGACACAGAAAAGTCGGCGGCTGCAGACGGCAGAGCAGACGCGAGTGAGTTACAGCACAAAGAAGAAAGCCAAATAAAAGGTGAAAATTCTGCTCTCTGTTCTTGCCTGTTTTGCATGATTTTGTTGTACCTGCTAACTGAAGTTGATTTACAGCACTGTCTCTTTAACATGACATACCTTCATATCTCAAGCCCTGGGTCACCTCCTCTATGTTCTGTTTACTTATGCTCGTTTTAATAGACTTAACCGTAATATATCTACTGAGGTTCATTACAGGCTGGTAGCAAAGTGTCAGAGGTGTTAGTCTATTCAAAACTGAACTATCTGCACAGTTATATGTGTGTCTCATACTTACTTTAAACAAGGTTTTGTGAATGGGTTAGTCAAATTTGGAGTAATGCTGATACCAAAATGGTAGTACTTTGGATTGAATGTGTGGAGTGAATTTATTTGGTCAGAGTTCTTTTCTTTTTTTTTTTCTCCCAGGTGTCCACAATTCCCTGTCGGGTCACTCCCCCAGTCAGATACACATAGAGGCTGCTTCTCCATCTCAGGGACAGGAGAGAGTGATCAGTGAACACACCATCCCATTAGGTGACTTCAATTACTTTCTACTGAAACTGCACTCAGTGTCATTGGTACTTCCGCACACTCACTGGACACAGTCCATTTTGACCGTCAGTCAGTCTTCACCTTCAGTTTATAATTTATATATATTTATATCAGTTTGAAAGGGTTGAAATAGGAGTAAACACATGTTTTCACAAGCAAATAGCCAGCAAACATTTAAACTTAGTACAGACCAGGCTTAATCTATGTGTGGAAAATGGCTTGTACATTTTTTTTTTTTAATTTGGAAGTTTAGAAACATCATCCCAGATTGAGATAAGCAGAACCAGTAATTAGAGTCTCAAACCGCTGTCAGCGATGATGCTCTCCCGCCAGGCAGACCCTCACTCTCCCCCTTTTTGAGAGGAAGACCCTTAGGAGAGCAGACCTGATTATCTCATTAGAGCTGGATGATGTAAGCTGCATGTGGGCAAGGAGACAGTTCATTCATTTACGTCATCGAGCAGAACCGTCATCCCAGTCACACAACGGTGACCATAGAGCACAACTGAATATGGACTAGTCACAGATGGTTACGGTTTTCAGATCCAGCTGACGATCACACGCCTTTCATGTGTTTTACTGAGAGTCTTCCTGCCTGTCCTCTTTCTTTTTGTCTGACACTTAACATTCAACTGACCTGTTACGTAATGTTGTAATGACATAGGCCGGTGGGAAATGGACATGGTTCATCTGTTTTGTTTTGTTTTTTTTCTGGATTCTTACAAAAATGAACCTAATTTACATTACATAATAACTGGTTTTGTGGAAGTGTAAACACAGATGGTCTGTAACTTTTGCTCTTTGTGCTGCAGGAGTGGAGTTCATTGTGCCAAGAACTGGCTTCTACTGTAAACTTTGTGGACTTTTCTACACCAGTGAGGAAACAGCCAAGACTACACACTGTAGAAGTGCCGTCCATTACAGAAACCTTCAGGTCAGCAGATAACTGTGATAGAGATTACCATGTAATCTAAGCAAAACCTGCCTTATCAGATGGTTATAGTTATTCTATGTGTCAAAAAGACAAAGAGTGTTGCTTATTGTAACTGAGAAGAAAAATGAGTTATTTCATACATTTAACTTTTTTTCACCACAACATCCCTAATATCCTGCAGATTTAAAAAAAAATTATTGGAATTTTGCTGTGGAGATGGATTACTTTGAGGGAAAAAACATTGTTTTTCAGGATGAACTTGGTTTTAGACAAATATGAGACATCTGTTAGAGATGGCAAAGAACAGTTGTCGTGTCTGACTTATGTCTGAACATGTTAGTCTGGCCCGTAACAGAACATTAGACATTAAATTAAGGACTCATTCATCAAAGTATTAGATAAAATGGGAGTGTGATAACAAAGCTGAACCTTTGTTCTTTGTTCTGTGGAGTCAAGATTAAACCGGCCAGTCAATATTAGCTCGCAGACGCAGAGAAGAAAACAGAAAAGGAGAGAGAGAGAGAGAGAGAGAGTGTGAGAGAGAGAGAACAGTATGTACTTCCAGCAGGGGAGTTGTATTTAGAGGGAGGGGGTGCCAGTTAGCTTTTTAGGACTCACGAGTTTATGACCGCACAGTGTCAACAGAAAAGTGTCGACTCCAATGTCTCGTAACTACACACGAAATACAACCTCAGACATTCCCATTTAGCCCCAGATACATGTCCCAAACACAGTACACACAGCCTGCAAACATGAAAGGGCTCGTCAGTGTTCCCTGTAATGCTAGGCCTGTGAACTGCAGACCCGACATCACCTTAGAAACTATACAGCAGCTTTATACAAGTGCGGACCTTATCTGGGTGACCACATGGAAAAATCTTGGCCTGTGGTCTCACAGAGCAGGAGTAAGTCACTCCTTATTACCTCCTTTGCGTCGCGAGTGCACACCTCTTCCTCCAGTACTGCACAGCAGAGCTCCACGAGGGATTCTTGGGCATGGGACAGGATTACACCCCCGGGGGAGAGGGGGGGGGGGCAAAAACAGTTGTTCCATCCATCAGGAGCGGGTCGGAAGGGGAGCAGAGCCGAAACGCGGAGGGGAACGAGGCGTTCCGTGCGACGGCTGCCCTTCGCTCACTCGGGTCAGGGTTGGTCTCTCCGCAGACCTCTTCCCAGAACGAGCCAGAGCCAGCAGTTCTTGGTTTAACAAGGCTTTGGGGGACTGTGGGTAGAGGGGTTAATCGCTGCTCTCCATGCGTACAGGAAGCACCTGCTTTACTACCCACATTCCTAAGCTCTCCAGTTTCAAAACTCCCTGCGCTTCTCCTGCCGAAAACAAATCTCACATTGATTAGTTACATACACTGTATTTTAGGTGGGCACGAAAGAGAAACGCACTTAACTGTTTGGCATGCATTAGTCTAAAGAGATGTTTTTTTACAGCCTAATTTGTCGTCTGGTTTCAACTGTAATCATGCACAGTTTACTTAAATGTGGGTGCGTGACGCTTTATTGGTTTTGTATACCAGATTTGTAACAATTGGATTATGTTTGTCTCCCTATAGAAGTATCTGTCTCAGCTTGCCCAGGAGAGCTTCCTCAACTTCCACACAGACCCCACAGCTGCTGAGTGAGCCCCAGCACGCTCCCAGATGCCTGTACTGGATGATTACAGCTGCTCAGAGTGGAACAGAGACAAACGTCCCAACAGCAACAGTCACATCGCAATACTCTGTGTGCGTGTGTGAGAGAGAGAGAGAGAAAGAGAGAGAGAGAGAACATACAACAAAGTGGCTATTTCACATGAAAGTTCAGACTGTACCAGCACAGAGGAGTTCTGTGGAAGCCCCTTGTTGGTATCAGTGGTGAGGGTACAGCTGGATTGGAGACATCAGGTTCGATAATGTCCTGCCAAAAAAAACGAATCGAATGTCCACCAGAATATTAAATAATGGAGTCCACATGTTTGAACATTACAGTAGTGATGAATTGCTGTTTTTTAAATTTGCTGTGTGCCCACATTTCGGTGCACTTCTGGAGTTAAAGTCTGTTTTATGACGGCATCACATTGCCGATAAGATGCAGACTGAATGTTCACCCACACTGTCTAAATGTTTTTACTCCAAGAAAAAAAAATATGAAGAATATATACCAAAGAAAATATGCCTTGATGGTCATAATTTTCCCCAGCTTCTGATACAAATGCAGATGTCCCAGAGGCGCGTGAGGAGAGATTTCAAATGAATTTCAAGATCACAAAAGTGCCTTTACATAAACCAAGAGTGAAAACGTGAAAACCTATTCTCAGGTAGACACACAATACGTATGCCTTGGAGAAAAGTATTTTGTTTTTTAGACTGAGCTCTGTGAAAAGGCTGTCTTTTGTTCTGTTGTAATATAGACCTGCTTTGACAGTGTTTGCATTGATTCGTCTTTTTATTTCTGTAATAGTCATATCATCCAGATCGGTAGTTTGTTTAGTCAGTCTAGCTTTGGCTGCTAAGGTACAAGGTTTTAGCCTCATGTCTGAATACAGAAATGTTCTGGGAAAGAAAATGTGAAAGTGTTTGAGAAGAAGGATGTTAGCAAATCTTGGGACTCCACTCAAAATTCAGGGAGATAAATCAATGAATCATGAATGCAAAAATTCTGTTTTGGAGTGAACGACATGCCTGTGAATCCAGGCCTTTAGTCAGTGCTCACAGAATGACCTCTCATTTGTCAGACAGCCTACAGTTGACAAAGTGCCTCATATTTAAAAATTCTTTTTCTGTGTATGAAATTTCTGTATTTTTGGCAGAAAGAATCATGAAGAAAAATGCAGTTAATATCATAGGTCTGAAACATGTATTCTTTTTCGTCATATTGCAGCACAAATTTGTCACGCCATGATTCTTGGCCCTTTCTCATACATGTCAAACCTATAACATGAAATTAGACGCCAGCTTCATGTTTTTGAATAACTCATGTAGATTTATCAAGAGCAACACAGAAATACGTTTTGACTTAATCATGCGGCATCATATTTTGTACGTAAAAATACAGCACTCAATGCATATCACATTTGACAGGCATAAAAGGTTCCATAATCAGACCACAGTGAACTACTGGGCCTTCATTTATATAATTATCTTTGTAATCCTATCCAGAGATAAGCAGATGATCTTTGTGAATTGCGCTTTCATACCCTTCCATATTGTAAACTGCCCAAGTCACTCATCAACATGGTGCATTTTATATGTCACTAATATTCCTGTGAAAAAGCAAAAAACATTTTTATTCAGAATCAACAATAGATAGTCACAATGTTTTTCAGGATTTCAACACATACAATGTATATATATATATATATATATATATATATGCACATACATACACTTACATATTCAGATCAGGTTGTGTAAGTGCTTTTGTAAAAGAGGCCTCAGGTGTTTGCCTTATAACTATATAATTTATAATAATGTGACTGATACTGTACACAGCCATGCTCATACCAGAGATACTTGAACTGGACCATTTGTGTCATTTACCCTATTTAAATGAGGAACTGTACAGGGCTGAACAGAAGCTAAAACGTTTGAGTAAACAGTAGTGTGTTGTAGGTGTGTGTTTTATGAAGACAGTATGTGGTCTTCTCAATGTTTTATATAATGTTCTTGTTGACATCCCAATCTTTACTATCTTTGTCCTTTTTGCGATGAAATTTTGTAATGGGATGTTTTGATGCAATATTTGAATAAATACTTTTGGGAGATATTTATGGTGTGCGTTTTGCAAGTTTCTAATCATGTTTTGATGTTGCTCTTAAAGACACACACATGCATGCACATATATTTATCTATATATAGATATCTATCTATATATCTGTCTGTAGTGTGTATACATACACACACATATACATACATACCTACATATACATACACACACAAACACACATATATTTGTATGTATTGTACAGTGGATGAAATTCTACAGGTTACACCTTTGACACACTGATGGACAAATAAAATGTTAAAATTACTTGCCTAGACTTGCCCCCCTGTCACAGCGTCAAAGTAGTTGGACAAATAAACCTACCAGCAAATGTTTGCAGATTAATTCAAGGCTCCAGTCGCTTGTTTTCATCTGATTGAACAAACGCAGAGTAAGAGAACAAGCATAAATGTCTGCACGGCTACACGCCTCAGCAAAATCAATGTTTCGGAAACAGCGTCTCTATATATATAATATGTGTGTGTGTGTGTGTATATGTGTGTGTGTGTGTGTGTTTGTGTATACACACATATATACATACATATATATTACACAGAGGACATTTGCGATCAAATATTACAAGCATTGCAAATAAACAGTCTTACAGTATTCACCGTGATCCTTTATGGCTCTGCTCTCTGCACATAAATAGGTCACATTCAAAACGGTACAATGACACACTGACTGGCTACCCAGCGAAGTTGAAATCCATTACGTAATACAGTTATTGTTATTCCAGTAACAAAAGCTAGATGGCAGCACGCTTCTTATTAGATGTAATAGAAAAAGCGAGAACGTTTTTCCAAGCGTTAATTTTCATTGGTTAGTTCGTCGCCGTTCCTATACTGTGACCAATCAGAAATTCCCACGGTTAGCCCTACGCTTTTGAGTTGCTGGGTAGGACAATACAAAAACAACAGCAAAACGAAGGCACATATTAACCAGAAGCCTGCTACGCAGCAGGTAAGTGTTTTTATCTATCTGCTTTCATTTTGCACAGCAGGTAAATGCAGTTTTAGAATGCTGTCGTGATTCACGGTAATATATTACATTTTAGCAGATTTACATCCATCCGCTGAGCGGAGCTTAAATTTCCTCCAGGGCTTTGTTTATGTTGTAAATTTAACTGAATGTCAATGGCAAGTTGTTAGATCAAAGACTTTTGAGTTATGTTTAGCCCGATGTTCAAATTCAACAAGCAAAAGACTAGAATCAAGTTACAAACGCTGTTTCCGAAACATTGATTTTGCGATGGTGTGTAAACATGCAGACATCTAGGCTTGTTCTCTTATTCTGCGTTTGTTCAATCAGATGAAAACAAGCGATTGGGATCTTGAATTAACCTGCAAACATTTGCTGGGACCTTTTTTTGTCCAGCTATTAGCGCTGTGACAGGGAGGCAAGTTTTACTGGACATGTCCGGGCAAGTGATTTTAACGACATTTTATTTGTCCGCCAGTGTCGAAGGTGTAACGCGCAGGAGTTTATCCACTGTAAGATATTTGACAACAAAAATCACGTATTTGCGAACCATGGCAACCGAATGCGAGGCATGGCTCAACTCCAACCCAGTCGGTAAGTTACTTCATGTTTAAGATTTATCATTTGCTTTCTCATCTTTTCAGTCTGGTGGATGTAAAAGGACCTGTAGTGACATTACATACAGTCGTTCATACGTGACCTGTTTTGGGGGACTATACAATCATTTGAGGTACCTCAACAAACCTGGGGGTGTGTTGTTTTAATAAGTAGTATTTTTTCCTGAACACAATGTTAGGACCCATATTTTATATAAATGCACAGTATGTCATACATAGAAAGGTCTTTACCTCAGATGTTAGTACCAGGCTGAAATTGGGGTGTTTTTCTTATTTTTAAAACTCTTATTTCATTTTTTACAGTAGCCTCTGCTATAACCACCAACTATTTGATTCATCTCCCTTCTGTCCAGTGCATTGACATATTATGCCCTAGTTTGGATGCTTGCTGTGGTTAGCCCCCAGCGTCTGACTATGAATTAACCCTATTGTCATTGAATCTGCACTGCCCCCCCCCCCTGCAGAGGCAGACGATCTGAGCGACTCGTTTTTGTCTGGGGAAGAGGAGAATGGGCTGAACAGCAGAAAGATTGACAATGAAATCAATGGGAACTGGATATCCGCTCCCACCTCCAGCATCCACGAAGCTCGTCTCAAAGCCAAGGCAAAGAGACGTCTGAGGAAAAACTCCTCCCGGGACTCCGGGAGGGGGGATTCTCTCAGTGACAATGGAGACGTCGTCCGTGGCTTGATCGTGTCCCCCACTAGTCCGAAGGGCAAGCTGCTGGACAGGAGGTCTCGCCTGGGGAAAGGAAGAGGCCAGCCAAAGAAAGGTACTTTTATTATAATGTTATCATAAGCAGTATAAGAATTGGGAAGGTGTGTGATTGATGTGATGCAAGCTTTTTTTTTTTTTTTTTTTTTTATTTTGCCATAACTTAAGACAGCTCTTTCCTCTCTGAGAGGTCCCAAGCTGACAGGCGACAGACCATTTGCTTTTAAGCGGCATCTGTGGTCGTAAACCAATTAGACTGTAAACAAATGGCAAGACAGACTAGAGCTGCTCACACCAACTTAAACGCATCTCCTTTATCTTCCCCTGGCTTCTGTTCTGGAATTTTCCATTAGAGGCTGAATGCTCTGAGTGCTAACAGGCCGAATTGACCAAACAGACCAGAGCCACAAAAACGGCCTTTAAATCTTTTTTTTTGGCCATAGAGTGAAGGCACATCTCTTAGGCCATTTCTTTAAAGCTTTTATTTTTTTTTGTATTTTTATAGAAATAATGAAACCGTTTTGCTTTTTGGTGCAGCATGACGTCAGTTTGTGCAGAACAGGAAACTGGATCAGATCCTATAAATATCCCCTGACTATATTTGATCACCTCACGCATTTTTGCAGATTTTTTTTTTTTTTTCAGAGCAGATTTCTCTGTGTTGTTAGAGATTACAGTACCGTCAGACTCTGACCCCCTGCACTTGGTCCGTCAGGTGTCTTGCTCACGCCAAAATGTGACAGAACGCTGTCACTTAAATCGGTTCGTGTTGGACTCGTTAGTTTTGTAACTGCTCTGCACCGTGTCCACCCCCTCTGAGTTATGTAACAACACTACCAGCCTGGATGACTGCACGCTAAAGTCAGGGCTAGGCTGAAGTTTCTGTACTGTTACTCCAGCTGCAAAAAAAAAGAGAAAAAATGGTGATTGAGGGCAGTGCAGGGACAGTATGTACTACTGGGTGTAGTGTAGTCGACAGAACTAAATATAGAGGAATAGCCTGTACGTGTTAGGCCTACAGCAGAGAGACTTAAATATGTAGGAAATCTGCTTTAGGAAAACATCTCTTTAAAAGGTTTGCAGCTTGTCTCTGCGGACATGAACAGATGTGGCTTTGTCTGAGTCTCAAATCTGTGATATCTGTCACCATGTAGGGTTTTAACTCGGAGCAATAAAAGGCACCAGTTTAAGGGGGGGAAGAAAAAGATGACAGGAAGTTGACTGTCACAGATTTCTCTTTAATAACGTGGGAGGAGCAGGCAATAACTTAAGCAGCACCACGGCAAACTGTCGTCTGCAAAAGCAACAATCAGTTGCAGAAGTATATTTAAGACTCATCAGGCTCTTTACCAACCCTGTTATTTCAACGCTCTGGTTATTTTTATAATCGGCCATCACCTGCACCTCAGGGCAACCAGTACCCATACTGTCTTGCAGTCAAAACAGAAACACTTGCTCAGCTGCATGGGTTTTTTTTAAGAAGTGAAAGAGGCGATTTTTTGGGCGGTGCCCTGTCTTAAGGTGTAATACTGAAACTGATGCATACCTGTTTTTTGATTGTGAGATGGATTGTGCAGACATAGTTGTACTTTACCCCTGGCCTCGGTTTTTGTGGTTGGGGCTTTTTAGCAGGCACTGAGCATGAAACCCAACGATAGGAGTTTGGTTTCTGTTTTTTTGGTGAAAAGAAAACACCTTTGTGAGTTGGTTTCCAGGCTTATTTTACACATACAGAGGACATCCTGTTCAACTTGCTAGAACTGTCCGGAACTGCATGTTCCTTTGAGTCTGTGTGCGTGTGTGTGTGTTTTTTTTTTTCTTCACATGTCACATGAGAGCTCAGGATACTTCACCGTAGCTCTGTGGACAAACAGCTGTATAGACTTTCAATATCTCTCCATTCTGAAACCTTTAGGTTTCATTTCGCGTGTCTAGCGTGCACAGTCACTGTTGAAGAGTAAATGACAGATTACAACCTATAAGCTGGTTATTTTGGTGTATTGGAATAAATTTTTTTATTGACGGATGAATTTGGCATCTTGCCCACACACACAGGTGGTGCAGGAGGTAAAGGGGTTTGGGGGACTCCTGGAGAGGTGTATGACCTGGATGAAGTAGATGTCAGGGACCCCAATTATGATGAAGACCAGGTAAGATACAGTTTTCTCCCCTACAACTTCTACTTACGTACTATTCTTGGAGGTTTACTCGAAGAGCTCAGCAGAAAGCTGTGGTCTTAATGGCCTTTTCTGTCTTTTCCAAACAGGAGAACTGTGTGTATGAGACAGTGGTCCTCCCCTTGGACGAGGAGAGCTTTGAAAAGACAGTCACTCCCATTGTTCAAGAGTACTTTGAGCATGGGGACTCCAACGAAGTTGCGGTAAGCTCTATGACCATAGAGTTTCACTGGCAGTGTCTCTCTTACTACAGCTGTTTTGAATAGAGAGGTTTTGATTGGCTGGTTGGCGGAGCTGATGTGATTGGCTGATACTTGCAGTGTCAAAAACTGCCCTGTTATGAAACTGCAGTTGACTTGTTTGCAGATTTACAAGGACTGTGTGTGTTGTTGTTACCGGTGTTTGGTCTAGTGACTGTAAGCTATCCGTTTACAACTGATAATGAGACGTTTTTATTACCTCTGTGTCATAGAGCTGCCAAGAGAGGAGGCTGTATAGTACTCCTTTTTCACTAGCTCACTCTTGTTTTAAAGTTTGTCTGGGTACAGTCCTAGGTGATACTGAGTGAAAAGAATAGAAAGTACACACTTCCATGCTCACCAAAAAAACCCAAATATTTTATATAATATATATATATATATATATATATATATATATATATATATATATGTACTTCTTCAAATGTGCAAAAAACCCAGCGCTGTACAGGTTGGGTATTTAGGAAATAATAATAATCTACTGTAACCTGTTCTGCATTTTTTTACTGTGTGGATTCTCTCTCATGGCTGTTTGATGTTGCATTGCTGTTTGATGTATTTCCTTGCAGGAGCTGTTGGAGGGCCTTAATCTGGGCTCCATGAGGAGTGACGTTCCGATGCTGGCTGTGTCTCTGGCCCTGGAGGCCAAAGCCAGTCACAGAGAGCTAACGTCTCGCCTGCTCTCTGACCTGTGCGGCCGGGTTCTGACCCGCACCGACGTGGAGAGCTCCTTCGATAAGCTCCTGAGAGAGCTTCCCGACCTGGTGCTGGACACACCAGATGCTCCTCAGGTGAACACACACACACACACACACACACACACACAGAGGAGTCACGGTCACACACTGGTTAGGATCGCAACATCTCACAGGACTATACACTCCTCTTTTCTTTACTTTTTTTCCTGTCCCATGTTTGCCCACCCAATTTGGCTTGAGAAGTAACCGATCCTTTTAATTCCACCACATTTTTGGAAGCCTATAATTCCAGAGTAATGCTTCAGTCTGACTCTGAAAAGCCAGCTGGACTAATTTCAGTGAAACGGTTTCTCATCAGTCTGGTTTAAGGTTAGATGAGTGAAGAGTGTCAGTGATGGGTTAGAACACTGCTGAATTAGATTCACAGGCCTGTGAGCCGCTGACTTGAAATAAAACGAACAACAAAAAAAGTGGTTTCCCTTTTGCTTTTGATTAATCGAGCAGTTTTCTAGCAATAATGCCTTGAAGTGCATCTGTTTTGTCTCTCTCTGTATTTCTAATGTGAGGTCTTTGTAAGTGCATTAGCGCTGTAGGGTTGTGTATGTTTGTGAGTGTGAGTGTGTGTGTGTGTGTGAGAGAGAGAGAACAGTTTGTCATGTTATAGACACAGGCTGTGGTTAACAGGGGAAGTACACAGCGGTCTGTGCACGTGTTTGCTGAGCGTGGCCGTTGTTCCGATGGCACGACCGGTTAGAGAGAAATTTCAGCTCTTTTCAGTTCAGGCCTTTGTGCTTACTGTCGGCAAAACGCTCACTCAGCACACGCTCGGCCTGGCCCCTCTCTTCTCTTCCACGGGCGTTCAGCTTTGTTCGGCCTCGGGACAGCCAGGCTAGCTTTTTCACCTCGTCACAGTCGGGTCACAGGATGTGCCCAACATAAACAAACACAGCGAGACAGCCCGGGCGTCAAAAGGAAAACACTACACAACGATTACGTTATGAAGCATTTCATGTTTTTTTTTTAAAGATTTTTCTCAGTCACCACAGAAGGCCTTGGTTTTTGCCCTTCTGATAAACTGCCCTCATGTCAGATGGGGGGGAAATAAACCAGAACTGACTCATTTTAACCCAAGCCCAGCCAAATGCTGTGCTGCTGGCTTTTGTGAGGAATGGTTTTCCGCTCCTTACTTGGTAGAGGATTGAAGTAACCACCACATCAGAACGCTCGGGCCTGGTTCAGTGGGTGGATCAAAGAGATGAAAATGATTACAAGGAAGGGGGGGGGGGGGGGGAGAAAAAAAAGCATTCCTTGTTATGTAAGTACGGAGACTTGGTTTTCAGTGGCAGTGCACTGAGAATGGTGCTTTTTCCATTTTGTCTTTCAGCTTGTTGGGCAGTTCATTGCCAGAGCTGTGGGAGATAATATCCTGTCCAAAAGCTACATTGAGGGATACAAAGGAAGAGTGGACTGCGAGCATGCCAGGTAACTGGGAACAGGCTCGTGGCAAGACATTGACTTACGTATTAGGGGCGAATGGATATGAACATATAAAACGATAACGCATTTCATTAGACTCCTGGAACGATTTAACCATAAGATCTTCGGAACGCGAAGTGCTGATGAAGAACCTGTTTCTTTGTTAGGGGGGGAAAAAAAAGTTCCAGTTTATTGTTGAGGGAGTGTGAGGGGATGTTCCTTGACGGAAGCGTGTTTGATTGACAGGGCGGCTCTGGACCGGGCGGCGGTGCTGCTGAAAATGTGCAGGGGCGGACTCCGCATCGACAACCTCTGGGGATCAGGAGGAGGCCAAAGGCCAGTCACACAACTCATCAAAGAAGTGAGAACACACCACCGCTTTTCCCGTAGAAAGCACACGCCTCTCCTATTATCAGATTTTACACGATTATCAGCTCAAGGGATGACATGGAATTCTGTAACTGTGTAAAATGATGCGTTTATAGTTCAGTTCGTGGACTAACTTGGGGTTCATTTGTACTATAGCACATGTAGAAAAAGACCATGCGTGTGTCTGTGTGTCATGAGCAGAGATGTCAGTGTTTTATTTCTTTTTAAATGATGTTTGCAGGTTAACCTGTTGCTGAAGGAGTACCTCCTGTCAGGAGACACCGTCGAGGCAGAACGATGTTTGAGGGAATTAGAGGTCCCTCATTTTCATCACGAGTTTGTCTACGAGGTACTAATTAAGAGAATTATCGTTAATTCCAAAGGACTATTGTTTACTCCAATTTCCTCCTTAAAGCACAGAACATGCATATGTACTTATTGCCTTTTACATTTAAACGCAAAGTATTCAGTTGAATTGAACTGAAATAACTGTTTTGGTTGTTCTTGTTTTTTTCAGGCAATAATTATGGTGCTGGAGTCCAAAGGTGACAGAACACTGCAAATGATTCTGAAGCTGCTGAAATCTCTCTGGGTTTCATCTGTTTTAACTGTAGACCAAATGAGAAGGGTAAGGCTCCACCTAGTGGTGAGATTGATTATGTCCATCTTGCTTTAATATTCCCTGTTAATGTGGCTCTGCTAACAGTGGTGTCCACTCTCTTTCATAGGGTTATGAACGAGTTTACATGGATATCGCTGACATAAACATTGATGTCCCGTGTGCATACTCATTACTGGAGCAGTTTGTGGAGAAGAGCTACAATGCAGGAGTCATAAACAAAAACCTGAGAGACCTTTGTCCCTGTAGGTAAGATTCACTTATTTCACTGTGGCACAGTGAGCAGATGTTTTTAGTGATTACTTTACCTTCTGCTTTACCTGTATTATAATATAATGTGAATCATATAATTCAGCCTAGTTTTTTTTTTTTTAGAATGTGCTGTTATAAGCAAGACACATAGCAAGAGTTATAATAATAATGATGATGATGATGATGATGATAATAATAATAATTTTATTTATATAACACTTTTCGAGTGCTTTCCAGGTTAAAGGATTCACAGAGTAAAAATTTTCATTTCATTTGAGTTCATTTGAAAAATGATTTCACATAAGTCAGCAGTGTTTGTTAATACATTTGTTTGTTTCCTGTGCTTCATCCCTTTAACAGAGGGCGAAAGAGGTTTGTGAGCGAAGGAGACGGCGGGCGCCTAAAACTCGAGAGCTACTGAGATTCCCCTCTGGTCTCTCTCCTGGGCGCCGTTTTACGGAAGGCATATTTCAGAAACTGGATTTTGGGGGGGTTTTTTTTCCAACCTGCATACTTATTTGTCACAAAGATCTAGGTACAAAAAAAAAAAATCTTCCCTCACGTCAATGAAGAATGTATACGTAAAACTGAATCAAGACGGCACTTTTTGAATGGAGGGAGAGACGTGGAGACATACCTTCTGATGGTGTGTCTTGAGTTGTGTGAGGTAAGCTAAGAAAGTGCCACGCCTGCTCTTAAAAAGAGTCATTCCATGTTTTGTATCGTTGAGTTCACTGCCACACCCTTTGCCCACACAGCAGTGTTTGTATAAATTTCACTTGTTTTGGTTTTTTTTTTTTTTTCCTGTATAAAGCTTTATGTAAGGAAACATGTTGGTTCAAAAGATGTTTCTTTTTCTCCCTGGTGGCTGCTGTTTCTATACCATGACAAGAGTTTGATTTTTTGTTGTTGTTGTTGTTTGTTTATTTAGATTTTTTCTCCCCCCCCCCCCACCCCCTCTGTCTTACAATGATGTCATACCTAAAAGCACCTGACAAAAAAGTGAGGTGCAGAGCAATGTAAACCAATTGGGATCATTTCACAAAAAAAGTGTCAAAAACATTTATTTTTATATTTCAGAGCACTGATATGTGAAATCTACCAAATGTACTTACTTGCTCTTTGGTTAAAATGGTTACATAATAAATAACTGAAAAAAAATGAGTGGTTAATTTTGATTACCGTGGTACTTTTGAAGGACAATGATAAAATAAACATACTTTATAGTGTTTTAATAAAAAAAATACTTTGCTGACATATGAAAAAGAGCAATATGTTCCCCATGTCATTTAAATTGTCAAAAATAATGTCGGACTGAGTGGTTCTTTTTTTTCTACATTAATTTGTCTTAAAATCAGCCAATAATGAGCCCAAAGCTCTTACATAAATAACAGTAACTGTTTTGGCTAAGATTAGTTCAGAAGTGATACATCCCTCTTCAGACAATTTCATTTAAAAGGATAAAGAATCAGGAAAATATGTGAATCAATATGTGAACTGTTGCTTTTCTGTCTGAATTTGATCTCAAATATCAAAGAAACAACAGAAACACAAATGTTGAAGGAACAGCTTTATAACTGAAATGTCACTGAATACATGGAATGAATGCTTTTTTTTTTATTTCTTCAACAACATGCAAAGTCACAAAAACCAACAGTTTTCATATCTTGGTCAGAAGAGATGGGATGCGAATCAACGTTTCTGTATTTATACTTGCCATGCTGGGTACAATTCTACAAAAATATATTAAGGTTTGGGTAATGGTTTAAATAGTGTATATTACAAAAACAAATGTATGTTTTAGCTTGAAATGGTGAGACCCATTTGTATAAAGAGGAAATATACGTTTGCCACAGAAGAACAAGGTCAGTTAAAAATGGTTTATGTAATACTCCAGGTAGGTAAATGGGATCAAACAGCTTAATTTTGTAACTGCTCCGGGCCTCTTCTGTCATAGTGTTGTGTGTTGTTTTTCTTTTTAAGCAGTTCTCATGTCAGAGTAATGTTAGGCAATAAAAAAACAAAAATAAAAACAAAGAACCGATTAGCAGTGCTTTGGTTTATCGCTGCCTAGGTAACCAGGGGGGTGTTTCAAGTACGTGGTTTAGTGACTAAGCCAGCTAAGTTAACTCAGAGTAAGTGGTAAACCTCCTAATAGAAGAGCTCTATGGCTTTGTTTTGCTAGGAGGTTTACTGCTTACTCTGAGTTAACTTAGCTGTGTTAGTTACTAAATCGCGTACTTGGAATACCCCCAGGTAGCTCACTGCAAACACTTTAAATATTGTTAATAGATGGTCACGTCATGACTCGGACGTTAAAGCCTAAATATACTTTTGCCACTGAAGAGCGTAGCCAGTTATAACTGTTTTCATTTTAACATTCCAGAATTAAGTGTTCTTTCAAAACACCCTTGAATTCCACCATCATTCTCTGTAACACATGCAGTAAAGGCTTTCCAAACAACAGCTACAAAAAAGTAATGTACAATAAATAGCTATACAACTAAGCCAAACTATGCAAACACAAACTACATACTTAATCAAGTCCATACAATAAAAAACCTCTCAGAGTTCACATTCTTACGGCGCTTTTCAAAGCCTGCTAACAGGTATGAATTTGAACTACAATGATATGTTTTGATATTAGGTTGTGATGGAAGTGCATACTTCATCCTTTAAAAAGTGTCCCAACTACGGTTGGTCCTGTTGCTGCTGTTGTTGTTCCCTCAGCGCCATCTCCTGTTGTTTAATAAGTTCCTGAGCTTCATGTTGCATTTTCTCCAGCTTTTCCAGAGTAACCGACTTCAGTGGTAACAGTTTGGGCTTACACAGTACCATAGCAGGAACATCCTCCATAGAGAGTTGTCCTGTATAGGTATAAACCAGCAAAACCGGTTAAAATCCGTGAGGCGGAGAATATAACGTTTCTTAACATAAAGTGAAATCCTTTTTTCTTTTTTAAAGCAATTACCTTGTTTTGGCAGAACTTCTCTAAACATTGTCTTCACTTCGGGCATCGTTCCTTCCCTTAATATCTGTTTACAAAATAAATGGACAACAGTTATGTGTTTTACTTACTATCACCAAAGTTGTCAGGCAACACTTTGTAAGTTTCGAATGAGCTCCACAGAATTCTGAGAACGTGGATATTTTGCTAAGGTGGATTTGTTAACTGTCTGACCCATCTAAACCACTAGTAACCTTTAGCTAATACTCTTAACTACATCTGTTTACATGCCCTCTCAGCTGACACAGCTAACTAGCTAACTGATTATCCACTGCCGATAAAATACAATACCACACATAAAGTTTATTCACAAGTTTTTCTCAGTTTTATGATGATACCGACAAAATAAACAAATCACACCTAAAGCATTTACGTTACCTTCACAGGCCACGCAGATTTTAAAGTGGTTTGGGCCGTCTATTACCTTTAGCTTTCTCCGTGGTTACGAACTTCCGGTTATGTCTTCCTCTGACACAGCACACTGCTGCCGCCTCGCGTCACCACATTAACAGTAACCCTTGAAAAGAAACGCAAACAGTAACTCTCTTTGACAACAACGCACATTTTTAGATGGAAAAAATAAAAACAATTTATTGGCGACTGGGTAATGCACTTCAGAGTTGCACTGTTCAAATAAAATTGCATATTTTGTACCTATTTTGTTATAACGCCCTGTGTGTACCTTAGCCATGAAATCTTAAGTTTGTTGGAAATGTATTGGTTATTTCAGATGCAATACATTCAAATGCAAATAAACACACACACACAGACATATATATGTGTGTAAGGCAAATTTAACGGCTATAAACACTTTCATCAATTCATGCCACTAAGAGAAAATCTTTTTGTAAATCGTGTGGAGCCTCTAAAATGTCCACAATTTTTATCAGTTTTCTGCTTACTATTTCAAGGGTCATATAATTCCAGTTACCATCAAGAAATTTCACTGGGTATAATGAGCAGACTATATTGTCCAAATATTAGTGTACACCTTATTTGCTGTTGTTGTTCCTGAAATCTCGCGATACTCCAGTGATGGCGTGAGTGTGACGCAGTGTAATGGCAGGGGAGGGGACCGCTCCGCTGTAGCAGTGTAGGAAAGGAGGAGGAAGCAAAGGGATGGCGGAGGCACACCTCTGAAGGTAAAACAGTTCTATTACTATACACATTTTACCATTTAATTACACACGACACGCAGCTTATATCAGTACCATTACATGTCGCTCTTTGTCAGCCACCTATCATGGTAGCTGATTCAGCGTTGTCTTTGAATTAGGGCTTAATAAGAATACACTCTTTTGTTCAGCTCCGGAATGGCCGATCTGTGTGTGTGTGTGTGTGTATGTGTGTGTGTGTGTGCGTGCGTGTGTATGTATGTATGTGTGTGTGTGCGTGTGTATGTGTGTATGTGTTTGTGCGCGCGGGCGCGCGTGCGAGCGTGAGTGTGTAGAGGGAGCGAAAGAGAGAGAGAGAGAGCGAGAGAGAATGTGTTTTCTTTTTTTCCTCTTCATATTCTGCTGGCTAGCACAAAAAGAGAGCTAACGGAATGTATCTCAAGCCGCCCAAGTGTGTCCAACAGTAAACAAATGCATGATATGTCCCAAAATGGTCAAACCTTTATGGGTGTGAGTTCACCAGCAGGGCTGAGAGCTTTTCCTGCACATTTGTCAAAACCAGTTAACCCAGTTAAAGCTCATATAAAGCTCATACTGTTCGGAATGGTGTTTTTACGGATGACAGCTGCCCGAAAAGGAGGGCCTAGCAAAGAAATTGTGGGTACAGGCTGTCATCTTTGGTTATTAGGGTGTTGTTTTCTATACGAGTGTAGTTAAATGTTCGGGTCGGTTAAAAAAGGCACTGCGAGGAGAAGTTACATTACCAATTCTAACATAAATCAGATTTCATTTTTTGTGAGCTAAGCATCTGTTGCTGACTTATCATATATTTGTATTTATATATATAAATTATCTATATGTATTTTTTTTTTTTTTTTATAATTGTGACATATGCTCTTCCAGTCTATTCTTTCAGCTTGGTATATATATATATATATATATATATATACATATATACATACATACAAATATATAAAAGCTTTATATATATATAAAAGCTTTTCTGAAAGCACATAGGTTTATTTATGAATAGCTAATGACTTGGCTGCTAACGAACATGCTATGTTAGCGTTAGCTCAGTGAAACGGTAGGGTGGCTATTTGCTAACCGTGCTGAGGTTGATAGCCACCCCTTAGCATCTGAACATTTACGGGGGGAAAATACTATTCAGGTACAGTATTTACGATGTACCTGTTTACAGTATTTAACGGTGTCCTCTAAAATAAGCTTGGTGTCTAAGTGTAAGAGCCCGACTAGTAACATCATAGTCAAAACGTATTAAGTCGACAGTGGGTATTTTTGGGATGTGAGGTGTAATTTTCATTAACAGGTAATCACTGAACCGATCACGAGACATAAGTACGATAAATGATTGCTTAATATCCTTATGCTGTCGATTACTGCTTGTTTTCTCGAAAAAGTGTTTGATAGTAGGTGGGAAGTTGCTTTCATAGATGTTGGCCTTCAGGATTTAGCAAGCTGGCTGCCATGGCTAAGGTAGTCGTATATGTGATAAATCGTAAGTTTTGTCTTGCTTGTTACTGACAAGAAAGACTTTAAACATTTGGTATAATAAATAATTAAACCGCGAATGAAATGACGTTGGTCAGAAAGAATATAACGTTCTGTTAACTTAACAGAGCCACTTAGCCACGTTGTCTGAATCAGATAAACATCTAAGCTAGCCATACCAAGGTCTGGACCTAACCCAAAATACTAGAAAGGCAAAAACCGTGTAAGCCTAGCATGTAAAATGGAATGCACAATCTTACTTCACTGTATAAGCAAGCTAGGTGATGAGTTTGTGTTTACTATTAGCGACGTCTGAACTTGCTGCCGTGCAAACCTCATATATACCCCACGCAGCACTTTGTAAACTGTTAATTATGGAGTGTAGCCTCCCCAAACCCCCTATATCAGTTAAAGCTACACATTCAACTACTGTGCAGCTACATATGTGCATTACATCAAAAACTAGGCTACTTAGTCTTGGGCCTCTGTGCGAGTGTTAACTCACCACTGTTCTCCACTTCCTGTGTCATTCAAGCAGCTAGCTATTATCCTGATGGGGGTATAGAAAGTAAACTGCCCATGGTTTATCATTTTTCATCTTTTTATATCATATTGAGCAATTA
Source organism: Chanos chanos (assembly GCF_902362185.1). Lineage (NCBI taxonomy): Eukaryota > Metazoa > Chordata > Actinopteri > Gonorynchiformes > Chanidae > Chanos > Chanos chanos. Next base: position 14,122,963 of record NC_044502.1, read on the forward strand.
CTGAAAAAACTCAAAGCATTACAGTGCAATCAGACATCTGCTTTTTACAACATTTTTGATGCTTTCTGCTTTCCAGTGTCCTCTCCATGAACCCCCCCACACACACCTTTTTTCTGTCTTGTTCAGTTGATTTTTCTCTTTGCTCTCTATGTAAGACAACACTATCTCCCTTTAACTTGCTGGAAAAGCCACAAGTGTAAACTGTACACAGAAAAATATTTGCAAAGTCACAATCTGGCCGTAAAGGGGACTTCCTGTTACTCAAATTCTTTATTATCTTACACTTATACCCTTTACTGTTCAAAACCCTGACCTCTTCTGGATGCAGTAACTAGAAGTGACATTAGCTTCTTCTTTTTCAAGTCAAGGTCAGCCCTGGGCTGCATTGCAGTTTGATGGAATTTCAGGATTAATTTGAGACATATCTGGTTTAACTGCAAGTTTGCATAGGCAAGCGCGTGAATCTGAAAGGAGGAGAGCAGAACGTAAGATGTCTTTTTTTTTTCCCTCCGTATCGGCATGTATAAAGAAAGTTGCACAGTTTGACCCCTTCTGCCCTTATGTGCTGTTCTACATTTTATCGCCCACTAGATATTTTTTTTTCTCTCTCTCTTGCAAGCAGAGCTGGAGCTTCCTCGGTCACCTGCATATTAAGTAGGCAGCACTTTTTTTTTTTATTTTAACCCAGATATCTTTCTATTGTTTTAAAATTACAGTTAAGGGTAAAACATGTTTTTGGTTCATTTCCAAATGTGTTGGTGTTCCCTTTCCTTATATTTTAGACCTTATTTTATCTCTAAAATGATGATGTGTTGAATATGCTTTTTGGCTATTCATTTGCTGATGTCTGTCTGTTTTTAGTCTCCTCTGATGGATGAGAGTTCTGACATGTATTTGCTCAATCAACAAAGCACACTCAAAACCGACAAGAAATAGTCCCAGTCTCCGAAACACTAGTGCAAAACTCACATGCATATAACTCTAAGGAACACTGGACATTACCCAGGAAAAGAGGTTGGACTTAAAAGTATGGACTTATGCTGCAGTACAAGTATGTTACACATTTTGGGGAGCATACAATCATTGGGGTTAAAACAGAGTACAGAATGTGTCACAGTTAACCATGTGTTTTCATGTGGGCAAGTCATGGACGCTTATTATTACTGACACTATTTAGATTATTTTGAAACTGTTACCTGATTCTTATTCTCTGCTTTAGTGTTGCGTTAATACTACATAGGGCTAATTTTGCCTAGTTATAAAGCAACACACCTGGCTTTACTCTCTGTGTTGTAGACTCACTGTGGATGAGCATAGAGAAAGACAATCATTTTGAAAAACCTAATCAGATGTACATAATTTGAGGAGGGATGTGTTTTTAAGAGAAACCTCTTTATAGATGAATAGTGAAATGAAGTGTTAATGTGTAGATGAAATGCATGACTCGTGTGGTGGCAAGTGTAGTCTGAACTTAAGGTGATTCCAAGTATGCTAAGCTAAGCTAACACTCTTCAGGTCTGGGTAGTGACACATGGTGACCAGAGTCACAGACTGTCACCGGACGACCTGCTTCTCTCGGCTTTCCCAGAGACATCAGCGTCAGGGCAAACTGACTATTCGCCCGTATTTATCGTAACCTACACAATATTCCCAGTAATGATCGTACATCATCACTCTACCACAAACCGGTGTAAAACCAGGATCCAGAGCGGGCATGTTTAAGGCTTCTCTCCTAGGCCTTAATGTCTTTGTTATTTGAAAGGAGATTGACCCTCTTTTTTTTTTTTGCCATAAAGGTCTTATGACCTGTGGGGGGGCCTGGGCTTTGAAGACTGCTCCCAAAGACGCCACTCTGCGTTTTTAACCTTTGAGAGGCTCTGATCTGCAGCCAGGCACGCTCCGGCTCCACAGTGATCCCAGCGCTAAAACACAGCGCCCCACGCTGAAACGGAGCTCACTCACCCACATGCACAGTCACACACATCCCACGTCTGGGTCTCCAGAATCCCTGTCTTTAGTATTCTCATTATTGTTATTAGGATTATTATTCCTTAAAAGACATTTTTTTTTTTTTTTACTTATTTCTGTGTCCCTGAATGAGGGAAAACGGAGTTTGTGGATGGATTAAGTGCTGTTCTCCTGTGGAGAAACTCGAGTTTGCAATCCACACTTGGTTTTTAAATGTAGTTGTTTGTCCATGTCATTCAAACGTCTCTCTCTTTCTCTCTCTCTCTCTCTCTCTCTCTCTCTGTATGTGTGTCTCATGTTAAGTGGAAGAACCTGATGTTCCATAGACTGCTGAGTGATTTCTCCTCATTTCTGTTTGTTTAGGTCTAAAGCAAATATGTCACGGCATTTGTACTCAAATTCTTCCCATGTCTGCCCTGTTATAGATCTGCTTGAATGATGTGGGGTGCACAGCTAATGTGCACATACATTGCTGGCATATTTGTGCTTGTAGATGATTTTTAAAGGCATATAGCAAACACTAAAGATGTCTTTTAACCTCTTAAGTTGTCAGCTTTAGGGCCAGGATTTAAGAAATGCCAGAGAAAAGGGTTTGTACAGTAAAAAAAACCTCACGGATACACACACTCTGCTGAATGTTTAGGAAAACAATCCACCTTACCTTACTGCTGCCCAACTGTTCAGCTCAGTCTGATTACCGATAGAATAGCTAGTCTTTACAATCGCTGATGGTTGTCTTTAAACTAACCGTAACTATATCACGGCCCTTTCACAGTCGTAATAGAACTGTCATATCAGTTTGCCCATAAAATGATATTTTGTCTGTACAGAGATAATTCAGTGTGATAATCCACACTCAGGATACTAACATGATGCTAGGATGAATGCTGTCACAAGTTTTGTAGATGTGTTTGTTCCCAGTTTTAGTATTATGGGTTTAGACTGCATTGTATTTGTTGGCTGTACCATATGGTAGTTCATTTATAATATTCATTTATAAATACAGTTTCCTTATTTTTTTTTTTACCTTTCTTACCCCCCCCCCCCCCCCCCCCCTTATTTTCTTTTTGGTTGGTGTGTGAGTGAATGCATGAAAGTGAATGTGTGAGTTTGCACGTTTTCACATTCCATGCTTTATTCCAGGCTGATTCGATGCTGTTCACTTTGATTCTCTGAAGGTTATCAACAAGTTTTAAGGGCACTTCTCATGAGGACTCCTCTCTGAAAAAGTTTTGTTGTTTTTTTTTGTTCTTGAATCGACAGTGTATAACAGGCGGTGATGGAGTTGAATTATTTCACTCATTTCATGTTTTATTCAACAGCCAAATCTGAAGGATGAGAACTCTTCCCACCTTTCTCTTCTGAACCAGCTTGAACCCAGATCAGGGATTGCGTGCAATTCAAACAGGCATGTGGTTCATCGCAGACACCACACCACACAGGCTGCGTCAAAGGCTGCTCTTTCCTATGGCCTTCTAACTCTCTCTGAACAACAGGGCTGCTTAAGCCCCACCCACCTGATCTAAATGAATACACAGGTATGTATGAACATACGCATATGTGAACGCCCATCCCCTCGGAACGTCACCTGTTTATCTTATTTTTAAAGATTGCAGAAAACGAAACAAACGAATAAGAAGAGAGAGCGAGAGGGCGAGACAGAGAGAGAGAGCGAGAGAGAGAGAGAGAGAGAGAGAGAGAGAGAAAGACACAGGGTCCCATGTTCTACTGGGCCAAGACTTTGGTGCCATGAGCAGTACTCTAGGTAAAGACAAAGACTCCAAAGAGAAGGACCCGAAGGGTCCCTCTGGGAAAGAAAGGGAAAAGGAGGCCAAAACCCCGGGCAGCTTTGGCAAGGATGGCAAAGAGTCCAAAACCAAAGGGAAAGACACCAAAGAGGGGAAGAAGGACGCGGGCGGGGCCCCGCCGGCCGTCGCCTTTTCCGTGGACAACACGATAAAACGGCCGAACCCGGCTCCGGGCGCGCGGAAGAAATCCAGCAACGCCGAGGTGATCAAAGAGCTGAACAAGTGTCGGGAGGAGAACTCCACGCGTCTGGACCTGTCAAAAAGATCCATCCACCTCCTACCCGCCTCCATCAAAGAGCTCACCCAGCTGACCGAACTCTACCTGTACAGCAACAAACTGCAGAGCCTGCCGCCCGAGGTGGGATGCCTGTCGGGACTGGTGACCCTGGCCCTGAGCGAGAACTCCCTGACCAGCCTGCCGGACTCGCTGGACAACCTGAAGAAACTGCGGATGCTGGACCTGCGGCACAACAAGCTGAGGGAGATCCCGGCCGTTGTGTACCGGGTCACGTCCCTCACCACGCTCTACCTGCGCTTCAACCGCATCACGGCCGTGGAGAAGGACATCAAGAACCTCAGCAAACTCACCATGCTCAGCATTCGGGAGAACAAGATCAAACAGCTCCCTGCAGAGATAGGTGAGTAAAAGGGCCGAACGCCGCCTAGGTAAAAGAGTCAAATAGTCTTAAACAATCTTTTTTTTTTTTTTTTTTAAATAGAAAGCATCCTTTTTAATTAAGCATATTGTCACCGTCAGATGTGAAGGCATGGAGATATTATGACAGTGTACTGTACATTCTTAGAATAAAAGCTAAGCTTACATTACAAATGTGATATGGAACCAAAGTGGAATTTGCAGGAACAGGAGAGCACTGGGATGTGAACAACTTTAGATGAATTCAGGAACATCGCTTTTGTAATGTGAACAGCGGTTTAGCTTGCAAACAAAGAGTAGACTAAAGTTGGAACGAGTATCGCAAATATGCGACATTTCAGTGGCAAACTCAAACCTTTTCTACCCTGGTCATATGTAAAGTCAGATTCCAGGTACGGTGATAAGATCAACGTGTAAGAGCTTTCTTACACCTGTGTCTCCATCTTTGGCCTGTGGTTTAGGTTGTCCACTGTTCATTTCTGATTCTGTTTGTGTTTATTCTTACATTCAATTTCAGGGGAACTGTGTAACCTCATTACATTGGATGTGGCTCATAACCAACTCGAGCACCTTCCAAAAGAGATTGGAAACTGCACACAGATCACCAATCTCGATCTTCAGCACAACGAGCTCCTGGACCTTCCGGAAACTATAGGTCAGTGCCCTTCTCAACATTACCGCTTAATTACAATACATACACCATTAATATTAGTTGAATTTGGCACCCATGTATATGTATGTTCTATGAAACCACCAATAATCATAATGGCGAACCGTGTATGCCTACACAGGAAGGGCCAAGTATAGAATGTATCGTAAATGTCCTGATTGTCTCATGTTTTAACATTTCAGGCAATCTGTCAAGCATAAATCGTCTGGGTCTGCGGTACAACAGACTGTCGGCCATCCCCCGATCGTTATCCCAGTGCCGAGAACTGGAGGAGTTAAATCTCGAGAACAACAATATCTCAGTGTTACCAGAGGTGAGATGATGTGCAGTGTTGATGCTAGGGCTGCACGTTAATACTTGCAGCCAACGTAAGCGATGAATTGTTGTTATTTCGGAACGCGCCCCTGAGGCACGTTTTCACGGGTGAGTTCCCTGTGTTATGCTTTACCGAACCTCGGTGTTTGTTGATTCCAGGGCCTACTCTCTAGTCTGGTAAACCTGACCAGTCTGACACTGGCGAGGAACTGTTTCCAGTCGTACCCGGTGGGTGGCCCATCCCAGTTCTCCACCATCTACTCTCTCAACATGGAGCACAACAGAATTAACAAGATCCCCTTTGGCATCTTCTCCAGGGCCAAGGTCCTTAGCAAACTCAACATGAAGGTAAAGACCTGAGGAAGACCACAAGGGAAATAATGAATCTGTAAATGAGACTGCAGTCCGCCCTTAAATGGAGGTCTTGATTTAAGTGTTTCTTTTGTTTGTTTGGGTTTTTTTTGTTTTTTTTTATTGCTGTTTTAGTTTTGTGTTTGATTCAGCCTGACAATATTTTATGATTTTATGCCTGTCAGTGATTTCATGAGTCGGGACATGACTCGTAGAATGGTGAGATGATGTTATTTGGCTCAATCTGTCAGTTACAGCGTAATCTGACTAGAGACCAGCTACGCGTGTTTCTGTTACGAAATTTAACAAAAGTGTTTTAACGGTATTGCTTAAAAATCCTCTTGCAGGACAACCAGCTCACATCTCTCCCCCTTGACTTTGGTACCTGGACCAGTATGGTGGAGCTAAACCTGGCCACCAACCAGCTCACCAAGATCCCTGAGGATATCTGTGGCCTTGTGTCTCTGGAAGTACGTCCTGTTTTCACTGCTTATTCTCCCCCTCTCCCCCTCTCTCATTTGTTTTTGCTGAAAATGAGACTTTTCTGAAATTTTGTCTTCACAGTTCTGACCTTGTTTGTTTGTTTGGTTGTTTGGTTGTTTGGTTGGTTGGTTTTTGCCAGGTACTCATACTGTCCAACAATCTTCTAAAGAAGTTGCCACATGGGATTGGTAACTTGCGGAAACTTAGGGAGCTAGACTTAGAGGAGAACAAGTTGGAATCCCTCCCAAATGAAATTGCCTACCTTAAAGACTTACAGGTAAGACACTGAATTTATGTATTCTGTGGCCAAAACTTGTATCTGTTTGAAAAGTCTCAGAGCTCACATGTTGAGTGGTCCATAACATACGCTTTATCCTTACAAACATTTCTAGACTCCTGCCAGTCTATTATGCACCTTCATTTGAACGGGAAAGGCTTGATTTATATTGATAGTGGACTTCTTTCTTTCTCCAATTCAGAAACTTGTCTTGACCAACAATCAGCTGACCACATTACCCAGGGGGATAGGTCACCTGACTAACCTGACCCACCTGGGACTGGGGGAGAACCTACTGCAGCACTTGCCTGAGGAGATTGGTAAGGAATGCTTCTCAGCCACCAGGGGGCAGTATTAGTGAAGCGTCAAACATGCAGAAAGACTTCATTTCAGTTAGGAAGTTATGAACGGTTTTATAAATAGGAAGCCCTCTTACTGAGACAACCTTTGTTTATATATAACTGCTGTTTTGAGTGTATCTTGGAGATATCTAAAATGTTACTAGTCCTCTTTCATAGTTTAATGCACTGGTATCTAAGCATTTAATTGTTTATAGTGTTGTAATGGCTGTATATGACCTCTTACCCCCCCCATTTCTCTCTCTCCCTCCCCTCATCTCTCTGTTTCTCTCCCCCCACCCCCTCTCTGTCTGTCTCTCTCTCTCTCTCTCTCTCTCTCTCTCTCTCTCTCATTGCAGGTACTCTGGAGAACCTTGAAGAGCTGTACCTGAATGACAACCCTAACCTGCACAGCCTGCCATTTGAGCTGGCTCTGTGCAGCAAGCTGTCCATCATGAGCATCGAGAACTGCCCCCTCAGTCACCTGCCCCCCCAGATCGTGGCCGGTGGCCCCTCCTTCATCATCCAGTTCCTTAAGATGCAGGGCCCTTACAGAGCTATGGTCTGAGGACCTACAGCCAAGCGTCATACACTGTATACAAACAAAAAGAAAAAAGACAAAAAAACCAGAGACAGATGATTATTCAAAAACATTTTGTCATCATCATAGATATGTAATTGAGGACACACACAAACACACACACACACACAAAAGGCAAATCGATTGATCGAACATTAATGGATCATGTTTCGTGTTAATAGTGGATTCATAGCCATTTAGCTTCCACATTGCTCCCCAATCATGATAACAGAAGAAAGCGAAAAAAAAAAAAATCAAACAAACAAAAAAAAAAACCAGAAACGATATATAGACTTTTGTTGCCAAAACTGATGGTGTATATTGAGTAATTCTGAGCTAAATGGCACTCTTTTAATGTTTTAAATCATTTTGCCGACATACTCACAGTAATCACAGTGATTTGTAATGACATCCAGAAAACAGTTGTATGCAAAAACAAGAACATTTGAAACTTCATTTTTGCTGCTGCTGCCATAATCTTTTTGTGGTTTCTTTCTTTTGATGTTTTTTTTTTCTTCTTTTTTTCCATGGTCATGCCGTTTTTTTTATTACCATCCCTAGACCCTAAAGGTTACTTTATATTATTGTACATATGACCTGTGGGATAACAGAACAAACGTTGGTGTTCGTTTTCCTTTTTCTTTCTTTCTTTCTTTCTTTCTTTCTTTCTTTCGCTGTTTTTTTTTTTTTTTTTTTTACATTGAAATTGTGCCTATTCTGGATGATTCACTGGTTCATTTCTGAGCAAAATTGTCCGTTGTTTTCTAACAAAACAAAGTATAATTTATTCAGTAATTCCTTTTAACTTTTTTTTAAGTAAGCATTTTACAACTTTTGTCAAATATTTTTTTTTTTTTTTATATTCATTCCCATCTGTAGGTTGATTGAACAAAGCTTCTGTGTTTGAAATGTGTAATATAAACCACTTAATCCATGTAAAATACAGAGTAATTACCTGCAGCTTCTACATAGATTAAAATTATCTGCAGCTTCTACACAGATTAAAAGTAACTGCCTACAGCTTCTGTTATGAGAAATTGTATGTGTTACTTTCGGATGAAAGGCAAAAATAATCCAACTTGATACGACAACAATCAACTAACGTGATAGTTGTGGGATCAGCCGAGTAGACGGATAGAGAAGCCAGCCATGTTAAAAAAAAGAAACTGGCTCTATGCTGAGAGGAGAAAAAGACGTGTTTAAAAACTGTAAGCAGACAGTGGCAAAGGTGTGTGGCAACTCAGTAGATGTGCGGTTGTTTTTGTTTTTGTTTTTCTTTCCATGTCATGTGCTGAATTGGTTGCCTCGAATGCAATTCGGTTGTTGTAATGTTTACTTATTTGCCATATCGACCGCGTTCCTCTCGATTTAGCGTCACAGCGGTGAAAATGCGTAAGTTACATATCCTGCAGCATGAAGGACAGCCACAGTAATAGAAATCCCAAAGCCCCAGCATATACACTGAGGTATGCCAAAAAAAAAAAAAAAGTTCTCTCCCAGCTGTGGGGTTTTTTTTTTTGTTTTTTTTTTTTAGCTCAAGTGTTTTTTGTTTTTTTTTCTTCATCCTTCTTTAAGGATGGTTTTTTTACCCCCCTGTCGCTTAAAACTGGTCTGCTTCACAGGATTGGGTCCTATTGGGCGAGCTTTGTTCTCGTCCCACACTGTCCCGTAATGCTGCTGTCTATATGCACTTTGTACCGATGTTGGCAGCCTCCAAGGCCACAATGTTTCATGTTACCGATTGCGTTTATGGATTGGGGCATTTTTTTTATTTTTTATTTTATAGAATATCTTATCCTTGATTTCAACAGTGTATCATGTATATTTGATGATGATGATGATGACGATGATGTTGAATGAATTACGAGGTTTGCCTCAGCAAATTAAAAAAACAACAAAAACAAACAAAAAAAAAAACATTGACAAACATTCTTATGAGGAGCCTTTTTTTTTTTTTTTTTCAGTCAACTCTGTATGAAATATTTTGAATTAAACTGTATGTCTGGAGAAGCCTATTGATATGTTTGTGTACATTAAAATATTCATATCTTTGGTATCCCCTGGTGGCAAAATATTGCAAGTTGTCAAAGTATTGAAGCTCAGTCCTGTGAGATTTTGATTCTGGACTTGCTTTTTCAAAAAATGTATTTTGTTTTTTTTTTTAATTTTCTTTTTTTTTTTTTTTTTAATGATGAATTTTTGTCTCTTCAATTAGTATTATATCAAAGTGACTGTACATTAAAATCCCATTTTTAGTTGATCAAAACCAAATGTTTTTTTAAGGTGTTGTGTCCTGGCTTTGTACCTTATTTCTTTCTTTCTTTTTTTTTTTTTTTTTAAAATTGACTTTTTGGTTTGTTTGTTTGTTTTTGCGTTTAAATATGGTGTTGTCTTTCTTTGACAGGAGCATGTTGTGGGTGGGTTGGAGATGTAGTGTAGTGTGCTACAGTCTGGCTCCTAGAAAGGCACCTGTTCTTACTGGGACGTGTGTGTGGTGTGTAACGAGAGACCAGCCAGTACTGAGGGCACATAGAATATCCCTGCTTCTTATCTACCAGCAGAACCTGTTGCTGCTTTATATGGACTTCTTTTGAAATATATGCTGTAAAGGAGATGGGGAAGGGAGAGGGGAGTGGATGGTTGGGAAGAAAAAAAAAAGAGGCAGGGTGGGGGGGTGTAGATTGACACCCAGATAACCAATACGGACTTGTTCCTTATCCTGGGGGGCAGGGTACATTGATCTGACTTGTCAGTGTTGGTGGTCTTTAAACAGATCAAATCATTTTGACCTTAACGGTGAATAAGGTGCATATGTGAGCCTAACGTAGTTACAGTACAGACTTTTACAGAGAAATAAATAAGAGACAAATACACGCACACACACATACACAGATTACCTACATACACACACATTGTAAAAAGGGCTTTCTCTGTTCATTGCTTAAGTCACCGGAGGCATTGCATTCCTGGTTTTGTATAAAAGCTTACAAAAATGTACATTTGATTTTTTTTTTCTTTTTTGGGATTTCCTTTGTGTAATTACAGTTAGCTGTTCATAACAAATGGAATAATTGTGAAAATAAATGCCTTTAATGAGTATTTTAAGTGAAATGTGCATTAGGTATGCAGCAGCCACGCTGTGTCCCGTTTTTATCCTAAACACCCCCCCCCTCTCTTACTCTGTCTCTCTCTCTCTCTCTTACTCTGTCTCTCTCTCTCTCTCTTGCTCTGTCTCTCTCTCTCTCTCTTGCTCTGTATCTCTCTCTCTCTCTTGCTCTGTATCTCTCTCTCTCTCTTGCTCTGTCTCTCTCTCTCTCTCTTGCTCGTTCCTTTCATCTGTGTGCCATTTCAAAAGTGAGGTTATTGATGGCAGTCAAGGCAGCAGATGAATTTTTGAGCTGACAGTGGGATTAAATTTTACGAGTAATTCTGTAAGCATTTATCAGAGTCTGAGAATGTAGTTTTAAAAACAGAAAAAGACAAAACGACAAACATTCTCTTTTTTTTCGGCAACAGGGGTTGGTAGTGATCAGCTCAATTTTGAAATCTGCTCTGGGCGATTGTTTTTTTGTTTTGTTTTGTTTTGTTTTCATTTCTATCTGCTCTTGTGTTGTTTTGGTGCAGCCAAAATGAATGGAGACAAAGGGTGGTGTATATTTTTCTATTGTCTGTGATTTAGGTCATAGAAATTGTAAAAAATGAAAAATGAAAAAAAAAAATCATGATCATTTTCCTCTTTTTTTTAATGTAGAAATGTCTTGTATGTCTCTTTTCTTGCCTTGCTATGTTGTATAGGAAACAAGCATGTTTTTTTTTTTGGTCATTTTTTTTAAATACATGAATATTGTCTTGGACAGAAGGGGATGTAAAAAGACAAAAAAAGAAAGAAAACACAACATAAAGATAAAAGAGTTGCTATTTGGTATCTGCAAAATGTTCCTTTATTGTACATTACAAAGAATATCAAAAAAATATGCAGTAATTTCTAATCTACCTTTTAGACAAGCAGCTTTAAAGGTGGAATGTTTTTGTTCATCAGTTTGTTTCCCTGGTCACTCCCTCTCTCCACTGTCAGTAATCTGGTGAACATACTATTGCTTTCTCTCTCTCTCTCTCTCTCTCTCTCTCTCTCTCTCTCTCTCTCTCTCCCTCCCTCCCTGTACATACATAGTATGACTTGACCTAAACCAGTGACAAGACACCTCTCTCAGACCTAAGTCCTTGGACACAGCATAATTCAAATAAACATTTGTTTGACAGCCATACATGTACCAAGAGGCACTTTTCTCTGGACATCTCATCTGAGAGACAGTCAGTACAGGCTGATATTCATATATAAGCCACGCAGTCTGTTACACACAGGGATACTGAGGCTGTTATTCTAACAATAAAAGTGAAATTTGGTCCAGTGTGGGTTTTATTATATCTTATCTGAATTTGACTGCACAACGCTGAAACCTGTAGGGCTGGTTTCCTGGTTTCCTTGCAAAACATTCATGGTCCTGGACTGAAATGGATAGTCTCCATTTAGAATGCAGTTTAGTCAAGAGCTTGTGATGATCCCTACCTGTGAAAGTGGTGTGTTGAAGCATATGTTGACCTACGTAGGTTTGGTGTTTCACTTTTTTTATATTCATTTTGTTCTGGTATGGATAAAGTGTCCTGCAAGTACATGTTTCCACCAGAGAACACAACGTCTGTTTGAGAATTAACTCACATTCTGAGACAGCCTGTTAAATGATGCGTTTCCACGTATGTGTGGAATAGGTCCCAACAGAATACCAGCGCTGAGAATTATAAGGAATGCGCAGATTTATCCAAGCCCAGGTAAGCCAAGATGGAGATGTGTCTTTGTGTAACGGTAGCGAGCGAGTAGAATGCTGCACAGTAAGTACACCTCACTCCCCAGACACGTTAAGAGGCGTGCTAGCAACATGTGCTGGCGCTCGTGGGTTATAGCCTCCTTGCGAGCCCGGCCGACTCCTATCCCGAGGCTCGCCGGTTCGAGTACAGTGTGGGACCCTGCTGGTAGAAACACAACGCAGAAGTAATATTTGCAAGCTTAAACACGTTAACTTAATGCTTGTCAGTTCATTCAGGACAAAAGACTAAACAGCAGCACTGTATCCCAACTCTTGACATGCCTATTAGAAATGCTTGTTGCAGTAAGGAACAGTTTATTTGAATATGAATATCTACAGATTCAACTTATTGTCTAAACTGCGTTTGCAGAGGACTAGAATAATCAGGGTTACATATACTAGCATAAAAAAAATGAAATCTTTAAGTGGGCACTCTTTGAAATATTTTAAGAAATATGGAAAATTATGTGATGACATAGTTTTGGGAAGAAACCTGTCGTTCACTGATTTGAGCTTGTTTAGTAAAGATACGCAAATTGTGACGTTGTGCCATTTTACAAGATATCCTCAGTGAATGTGAATATCAACTAAAAATTTTTGTAGCAATAAACATATTTGCTATAATAGTTGAACATGATATTGTGAAGACTTAAGTTAAATGTAATGTTACCAAGCTTTCTTTTGCTGCTCTTTTCTACCATGAGACAATTCTACTGAACTAAATATAATAGAGGTTAAATGTTTCTGGACTGAGCTAAACATATTAGAGTGCGCACTGGATATTACCTTTGAACATGAGGTATTTAGGAAGAAACATTGAACTCTCACCGAGCATCACATTGTCGCATCTTGTCCTTTGTCCACACGAGCCAAAAGCCAATTAATCAGTTAATAGTGTCCTAAGCACTTTTAGTGTGATGGAACCAGTGCATTATTCAGCATTATTCAGTGCGTGTGGCCCAGACGTCTCAAACAGGCACATTCGTATTTTACTGAACTCCCTGTAAAGAGAGCGGAAGCGACGAGTCGGCAGGTGTCACTGTAACCTCGCGCTCTGATTTCAGTTGAAATTTCTTTAACAACGTTTGCCCGGCTAAGCAATTATCCGACACTAAATTATTTAACACGAAAATGTCCTCTTCCTCCTTTGCTTCTTCTCCTCCTCCTCCTCTTCTTCTTCTTCTTCCTTTTCTTCTTCTTCATAATTTTATTTGTTGTACCACTTCTTGTATTTAATAATGCAGTCGTCAGAACCCCATACTTAACATATTGTGTTGATGGCGACGCCTTTGAAACCCTACTTTCACTCCAAACGAGTTTATGATTGGGCCGTATTCGTATCTCGTATATAGATTAATAAAACAATACGGACTACAGCTTTGTCGTTTTTACGTGTGGTTAATTATCCGATGCTGTTATTTATGTAAAACAAGTAGGCTCACTAAGGTCTACAATGGGCCTAATGATTCGTTTCACTGTTTGTCGTCAGTATGTTCAACAAAGCTGTCTACGTCTAGAATTATGAAATTAGACTTGCCTGACAGGCGACGCGGGTTGGATGAATTGGGACGGAGTGCTGTGTGGAGTTTTAAAAGCCCCGGTTTAGTGCTGGGTGCTAAGCAACGCGAAGTTGGAGGCTGGTTGGTGTTATAAAGGGAGGGAGGGAGTGGCAGTGCTACCGCACAGGGGAAGTAATTCCACTGACAGCGGCACGGCAGCCTAATGTGATTACTCCTCTATTAGCTCAGTGCAGGAGGCAAACCTACATACGGCGTGCGCATCTCCGGTAATAGGACTGTCGGTAAAAGGCTACTTTATACATTCGCATCAAATGCGATGCGAATTTACGGTCCAACATCTGTCTGTGGACATACATAAAAATGTTTTGTTTCGACAAAGTTATGTTGACAAAGGATTGCTCGGGCGTCGGACGAGTTTAATAAGGTAAGAACGAAAAACACATTTTCTCCCTGTAAATCCATACGAAAAGTTGATTCAAGTACTTAAACTGAGAATGTAAGTTCATTTTTTTTCTTTTAATATATTACATGGTCATTTTATGATTTAGCTCTTACAAATATTTGGGTATTTTTTCAGAGCAAGGATCACAGGAAAATTCTGTCAAAACCCATAAAAATCGACCCGACTTTTAATGGCATGGAAAACTCATTGACAATCATGAACTGAGAACGATTTTTTCCCCCGAAAGCGTTTCAGACCTATAGAAATTCTTTCTGTCTCTTTTTCCTCCTTCTTTGGACCACGTCCATTCAGCTCATGTGAAGGAAGAAGATTAGACTATCTCAGCTATGGGGTGTGTCAATGCGACCAACGTAAGCGTGCCTGGAGGACCCCCCTACTCCGCTGAGATCGCGGTGCCTTTAACAGTACTCGTGGGCCTGCTGATTCTCTTAATTGTATTTGGCAATGTTCTGGTGGTTATCGCAGTGTTTACTAGCAGGGCCCTAAAGGCTCCACAGAACTTGTTCTTGGTTTCACTTGCATTGGCAGATATTTTGGTGGCCACTTTGGTTATGCCCTTCTCCCTGGCCAACGAATTAATGGGCTTCTGGTATTTCGGGAAGGTTTGGTGTGAGATCTACCTCACTTTGGATGTTCTTTTCTGCACCGCCTCCATAGCGCACCTGTGCGCCATAAGCCTGGACAGGTATTGGTCCATCACCCAGGCCATTGAGTACAACCTGAAACGCACGCCGAGGAGAATCAAATGCATCATCTTCATCGTGTGGATCATCGCCGCTGTCATCTCCTTCCCGCCTCTTATCACCTCGAAGAACCAGCGGACGGAGGAAGACGACAAGTGCGAAATCAACAAGGACAAGTGGTACATCATCTCCTCTTGCATCGGGTCGTTTTTCGTTCCTTGCATCATCATGATCCTCGTCTATATCCGCATCTACCAGATCGCCAAGAAGAGGACCAGGGCTCCCCCAGGGGACCGGCGGAGGAGGGACATGGCCAAGAAAGAAAACGGCCTGTGCGTGAAACACTCCCAAGAGCGTCTGAACGGGGAGCGCGGCCCAGAGGACGGCGGGAGGGATGAGAGAGGTGAGATGAACGGGGTAGACATGGAGGAATCGTCCTCTTCAGATCACAAAGTGAACAACCCTTGCTCCATGAAGAAGAACAAAGCGTCAGGGAAGACCAAGCTGAGTCAAATCAAACCTGGGGATAACATCACAAAGAAAGAGACGCTACAGAGTGCCAAAGGCAGCAGGTGGAAAGGAAGGCAGAACAGAGAGAAACGTTTTACTTTTGTTCTGGCCGTTGTCATCGGAGTGTTTGTCATCTGCTGGTTCCCTTTCTTTTTCACCTACACGCTAACAGCGTTGTGTGACTCCTGTTGTGTACCAGACACTCTGTTTAAATTCTTCTTCTGGTTTGGCTATTGCAACAGTTCCCTAAATCCAATTATATATACCATATTTAACAATGACTTCAGGAGATCCTTCAAAAAGATCCTATGTCGTGGAGAGAGCAGACGCGTGGTTTGAACTGACTGCCTTTGTGGCTTTTTCTTTTTTTCTCTCCATGTTTTTATAAAATTCTACTGTACACAATGCATGGACGTGTGAAATAAGTTATGTTTGTAGAAATGTGACGTATTTTAAGGAGTATCTGGGAAAGACTGTGTACAGTAAGCATTGAAATGTTGTGTTTTGTCAAACATGGCCTTGCTTTGATACCTGAGTGAAACACTCTGTCAGTCGTCTCAGTAACACAGCCGTCTCAGTAACAGTGTAATTGATGATTTGTACTGATAATGTGACAAACTCCACACAACCATGTCATCACAACTACCACTGGAATGAAAATGTGTTTTTTTTTTTTTTTTTGGGAGATGTCTATGTTTATTGTTAGTATTTTACCATGTAGTGCTGCAGTGGGAATAATTATGTAAAATATATATATGTTCCCAGCATGAGATATTTAAATTTCCTAAATTTCATCCAAAGTGTTCACAATGTGTAAAATAAATTTAAATGTGCAAAAGACTTAAGACTATTCTCCAAACTGTTTATTCCTGGAGTTTATTCCTAGAATGTGGCGGGATCAGGTGTTGTTAATTTAAATATACTGACACGTCCTTGATGGCTATATATCTGACATTTGTATCTTTTATCACATCTTTCTTAGTAAACCTTGGTAAGGAAAATGGACAGGTTTTTTTTTTGTCTATGTTTGATAAACAAAATCTTTGTGTGTGATCTGTATCAAACCACCAAGTGAAGCTGCCCTGTGCGCTGAAGCTGAAGTTAAAAACTGTGTTATCTGATATGAGAATGCTGATATCTTTCTACAGTGATTGCCCTTTTGGCTTAAGTATGCCTCATTTAAGGTTCCACAAGTTCTGCATGCATCATTAAGTCAGGGTGCGGAGCTGGTTCGACTGGTCTTGCCATGAAATGTGCTTTCCCCCCCCCCGCCCCCCGGGTAAATATATGCTTCCCTCTTACCAAACACCGTAAAACTGGGTAAAAAATCGTGTCTTCAAAATCATTACCATAACATCGGTGATAGTAAATACAGATAAACACCATCCTCAGAAGCGTGAACCTCCAAATTATGAAAGTGCCGCCCTTTTTTGTTCGTGACGTGGAGGGGCAGAAACTATCGACTGCGTTTGAGTTTTGATTCAAAACAATTCGGCTTGGATCTGTATTTGCGTGCCCTGATTTTTGGTTCAGAATCTAACAGGCCAAAACAAGAAAGACCAGTGGATATGAAGAATGTGATGTGATGGGTGTCAGAGTGACAAAGTGGGCAGGAGCCATGCTAAGGTCAGACAGCCCTCTAAGATCTGTCCCCAGGGCACACATCAAAAGGCTGTAGCCTCCATACGTCACAGTCAAAATATTGGACATCTAAATTAAAGTAACAGAGGAGAACGTCTGGCTTAAATGACATTTGACCTGGTTAATGCGTTCTCAGGCCACATCTGACAGCCATACAAGATTGTAACACGACATGTTGCCGCACAGGAGGAATTTGGTGAAATTTTGTTCTTGTGCAAGTTGTCATAACATTGAACACGGTTGAGATAAGATTTAAAAAAAAAAAAAAAAACGTATTGTATTTGTATGCTGGACAAACAAAATAAGTATACATTCTGAGCGTGTAAGCGATAGTTGTGATTAGATGGTTTTGCTGCTTCCAAATGTGTTTTTTTGTCGCCCTGAGATCAGTTTGTTGCTTAGATGTCAGTGATAATGTGGGTGACAAATCTAGCAATTTCTTTTTAATAACACAACATGCACTCAGTCATTCACATCCTCAGCCTTAACCTGAAAAATACAGAAGAGGATGAGAAAAAATGGTATGGCTTTATGTATTTAATCTTTAGAAATTTCTGCCCTAACCTCACTACAGGGAGAAATATTAGCATTTGCGGATTTTGGTCAGGCTTGATGCAAGTCGTTAGTGCATTTCCACTTCTTTTCTTGACAAATGTGCCAATAATGTCTGATGGAAAAGAAAGAGACGCCTCTGGACATTGAACCCCTGTGCCAAATGCACATTATCATGCACAAGTGGATGGACTCGTAGTTATGGGTAATTATGATAAATGGGGATTCAGTTCACCTCATTTTATTTATTTATTTGTTTGTTTATTTTTTTTTTTTTGAGTGGGTCGAGACAACAGAGCTTTCCTTTTTGGCAGTAAATGGAGAATTTTCAATAATTAAAAACAAGTGAAATTTCATTACGGCTGATTATGAATTCTTTGGATGTACTGGTAACGCTGTTTATAAAAATGAGTTATAACCCTAGACTTTTTATACACTGTAGAGCTACGTTTTTCGAGCTGCCTTTGAGATTTCTAAGAGAACCTTACAAGTCCAAGTTGAAAGTCTGGAGTGGGAAGTGCTAGTGGCTCATAATCGGTGAAGCAGTAGGTGGTGATGGATGTTTTGTGGGTGTGAAGTAGATTAAAGCACTTCACACTGAATTGGAATGAGGGTCGGGGAGGGGGTCACAGAGAGAGAGAGAGAGAGAGAGAGAGATCCACATCTATGGATCTATGGGTAAACTCTGCTGTGAGGCACTAAGCTGTACTACTGAACTCAGCGAGCACACACACCTACAGAGAGAGAGAGAGAGAGAGAGAGAGAGAGAGAAAGAGAGATGGATGGAGGTTAAAGTCATGTTGTCAAAACAAACACAGTTCCTGCACATTAGTCTAAGCTGAGTAAGAACATCCGGTCTGCAGGCACTGAGAAACATTACCGGTGTGTATCACTGTGTGTGCGTGTGCGTGTGCGTGCGTGTGTGTGCGTGCGTGTTTATGTGTCTAGATGGATATGTACGCTCCCAAAATATTAATGCTGTTTATAACAATAATTCCAAAAGTGAAATAAACTCAGATGTAATTCCATATCGATAAAACGGCTGGACATTATGTGATATACAATATGCACATCAGTATGATGAATGCACCACTTGTAAATCCTTTACTAATTGTGTCTGAATGTCTCTCTCTACTGAAGGATTCTAGGTAATGAGAAATTAATGTATGGATTTGGGGAAATCCACACCAGTATATTATTCCTCTCCGCTGTGATTGGATATATGTGGTCATTTATCATGCGCGGTCTGATTACCCTTCCTAGTGAAGTTTAGATTGTCGGGGTACAAACGAATGATCATTTCTCAATGCGTCTCAGTGAAGCCTTAAACCGCCTGAAGTGGTTCATATTCATCTTGACTCAGTCTGCGGCCATGCCACGGAAAATATACAGCTTAGCCCCTATTTATGGGAGCTAGCGACAGAAGCTTCTGGCACTTTCCAGGCAATCCGTCTACAGACTTTTTTAGCCTAGACAAAAAGACTGGGTCTATCCCATATAAACATATATGCCCCATACACCTTTCCCTGCGGCTGATTGAATCCAGCATGTACTGTTCCCAAGGCAGAGTTCTGTGGGTATGGGTATGGGGTATGGGATATGGGGGTGCACTGGACGTGCACATGTTGAATAACATACAGGTGATGCAATTACGTTCTTGTTTTACTGGTCACATTTGTGTTCTTCAGCCAGGACCTTGTGACTGGTAGATAAGATGGATACAATGGTGGTAGATTAATGCTTAGGAACCTTTGGTATTTGAAGGCCGTGAGTATGGTAAATATTTGTCAAGACTCGTGTGAAGGCACACTGCTATATACCATATCCCATCAAGAAAAGAAAAGAGTGTGGAAGAAGTAAAAAATATTATGAGGCAGGGAGAAGAAATGTGTTTGTTTAGAAGTTGATGAACTTAATGTGTCTGTTGGTATTTAGATTAAACGGTTGACTTAACCAAGAAAAGAGTACACATTCAATTTGATGTTTGAGCAGAGAGTAGACACAATGTTCAGTTTTCAGTTTGTTTAATCTGAGGAGTTATGCATGATGGCTTTTAGCTAAACACACTGTAGGCACCAGAAATGTTTTACAAGAATTGAATTACATGCCTGCATCTTGTGTGCCAATGTCTGTGTTGCTTTTCAGCGAAGCAAGATCCTTCTCCTCCTCCTCCTTCTTCTTCTTCTTTCTTTTTTTTTTAAAGAGATTCCAGTGTATTCAAAAGTAATTCAGTGCAGAGGAGGGCTGGAAAAGGTCAGGCTTAAGAAGAATCCCCAGCTCCGTCTAATGGGAGTTGCTGTGTGTTTGCTTGTTCTTTGAGAGACGTTGTTAATCGATTTTTTTAAAAAAGGGAAAAAAAAAACAAAAAGACTAGGCCAACAGTGAGACAGACATTCTCGTAAAACAGTGTGTGTGTGTGTGTGTGTGTTGTGTGTGTGTGTGTGTGTGTGTGTTTGGGGGGGGGGGGGGTCAATCTTAAAAAGTCCCTCTGGGATTTAGGCTGTTCTCTGTGCCCCCTGCTGTCTCCACAGCAAGCAGTCTTCACCTTTGTGTAGAATTTGCATTTTAAAAAAAATTCCATATACACACACACCCTGCTAAACCCCCCCCCCCCTCCACACACACACACAGACCTGCACTTCAAGGGAGAGAAACAGAATATACAGGCTCTTATTCTTTGAGTTGCTTCCTCAGAGCTTAAGGAGAGGCGATTAGAAGAAAAATAAATAAATAAATAAATAAAGCAACAAATTGGGAATGTATTCCTCTGAACAGAGTTTACAATATCAGTCCACTGAGGTTCAGACAGGATGCTTGGAATGCAGATCATTTGAGCTTGTGTATGCAAATGGAACTCAAAGTTTTCTTCAAGCTGAACAGAGAGATTAAAAGTGTTTCTTTTTTCTGTGGTACATCTTATACTGTAACACTCTGATTTGTATGAATAGAGCACACATCATACAAAGAACGTGCATTATTTATTGTAGCACAATTTGTACACTTGCAGAGTCTCATTCACAAATAAAAATCTACATAACACAGACAAGCATGCATGACAGACAGAAATGAAGAAATGAAGACAGACAGGTAGGTAGGCAGACAGACAGACAGGCAAATAGATAGATAGATAGATAGATAGATAGATAGATAGATAGATAGATAGATAGATAGATAGATAGATAGATAGATAGATCGATAGATAGATAGACTACTGTCTGGGAACTTCTTTTTTGTCAGCTTGTTTACTAGTATCTGTACTAATTGGGTTGATATAATATACAACCACTCTTCACCTTGTTAGAAAAACCTACTTAAGAACTACACTCACAGGCCACTGTCTACCCTTTTCATCAATAGTCAGTTTCTGACCACAGAACCACCATTGACTAGATATTATTTTAGTGGGAGACCATTCTCAACACAGCAGTGACACTGACTTGGTAGTGGCATGGTAGTGGGTGTCAAGCTGGTATAAGGGTATCAGACATAGCAGTTTTAGTGGGGTCTTTACACATGTCAGTGCCACTGCTGGGTTGAGAAAAAATATCCAGCCAACCGCAGTCCTGATATCAAAAACTAACCTCACACAAATTGCATAGGCAACTGTCTCTAACTGTAAACCAGCAAGGTGTGCCTACAAGTCATTGTTTCAAATAAGGTGTTCAGTTAGGGTATACTGACTTCTAAGAACCTCGTGACTAATGTTAGTCTAACAGAACAGTGCTGCTTTGAGTACTTAAATGATTTACATACATTTCTCTGATTGGTTGAGATGAATGACTTTTTGTGATGTGGGATCTATATAAGAGACATCTATATTTAAACAAAACAAACAAACTTTTCCTTGCCTGTAACTATTCCCAGCTGTTCAAACACTCGGTGTGTTAGAGAACCCTGTGAAGATGGTATGAAGCACTTGAAACGCTTGTTCATTTCCTCTGTCACTAAGGAGTTCATTCAAACTACGTACGGCAGTCAGCTCGCACAGAATTATTAGGGACTCCATGGCATGACTGCAGTTTTGTTTTGGACGGTTTTCCCTCAGCATCTGTTGACCTTTCTCTTGTGACTGTGTTTTGATAAGTGGGAATTGGCTGGAGAAATATGAAAATTACACCACACTGAGGTCACACGCGACTGTGATATCCAAATAGATAAGGAGGCTGAAAATTGAGTTCTGCATCAACGCGTGTTGGGAATATGAACAGCAGAAAATTATACTTTTTTTGAGTAAATAAGAAATATCGATGGTACAGACAAACATTCAGTGACTTCCATTATCTTAAGATTTTGGAAGTAGTCTGTTTCACGGTTTTCAATTTCTCAAATTTAGAGCGAGCCAGCTGCAAAGGTCTATTAATGTAGCAATTGGAATTCTGCTTGCAAAAGAGAACAACAATTTTGTGGTCTCATACAAAACTCAATGTTTATTCCAATTGTTTTTCTGCTGGAACAGCAAACGAATAAAACAATCTGGAGGAACAAAACTGTTTAATTTGTTAGGCAGCAAAACAAAGCAAGCTCGCAGCATGTCATCGTGTAATTGTGACAAAATATAACAGACGGGGTTGGTCTTTTTTGTTTATTTATCCCCTTTTATTTAAATTTCTTTGTCATAAAAAAGCTAATATCCACAAGCTGACAGGAACTTTGTGACTCTAAGGTAGAAATTATCATTGGTAAGACCAGCTGCCTTGCTAGACGGCGAACATTGTCGTTTCTGCCACGGAGAGGCTCACCATACATAAGCAATGGTAATTCAATAAATGAGCACAGGGATCCCTTTAGGAAAGACTAGTTATACATTTTTTTTCTCCCTTTGACACTGTGCAGGCCTCTCTCTCCGCACCCAAAACCTGTCTTTCAACGTCCTCATTTCATTCATCTATCTGTTCACTCACTCACTCACTCACTCATTTGTCATTCACTCATTTAGTTGTTTAAGTTAGCTTTCCCCCGCGATATTTCCACTTCACATGACAGTCACCCAGCGCCAACTTACATTCTTTTAGTATTGTAATTTCATGCTTCGTACCCTTCAGTATCTTTTTTTTTCTCCTCTATGGTGGGCTACTTTCATTTATCAAGCACTTGGAGCATAAAGTCAACTTCACCACCAATGTGTCAATGAGGACGTTAAACCAAAAATAAACAAATGAAAAAACGACGCACCTGTAAATAGAGCAGGATTAATTGGAACTTTGATGGATTGAGAGGGAAAAAAAGCAGTTATATAAATTCCGAACATGAATCATCATGTGGCTTTCAGAACCTCTAATGACGCATTCCTTAATGATACAATTTCTCTGTACCTTTCCACAGCTGCGCTGGCGTCAACGGATTCGTCCGTTTTTATTGACGCCGAGCGAGTGGCAGTCTATTAGGGGTCTCCGGGTCTTTAGGGGGTACTCTGAAAACCTTCTCATGGCGGATGAACTGAAGAGCTTTTACATTTGTGTGGGTGTGCAGTTATCACAAATGGCCATTTTCGCGTGAAATTTGTGTGTGATGTCGGTATGTGTCAGTGTTCCGGGCCATGCAGATACGTAGATACATTTAAATAGATTTAAAAAACAAAAATAAAAAAAGATCAGCGGGTCAAGTGTTAGCAGTACTGTCTTTTGTAAGTTGCATTGATTAAATTAGCGCGTCGAACGTCTCATTTGAGAGTTAAGCATAGGTTGATCTAAACACATCGATTCCGTCACAGCTGGGACAATACACACTCGCTGTTGCCATCTAACGGCGAGCGAAGTACTCGCGTGAGAGTTTGGCTGCTCGTGACTCATTCTGAATAACCTCATTCTCCGGATTGACCTAATGAGATCCATTTTCTGAAGCCCAGGTCTTGCCCTGCCTTGGCAATTAATGAACATAAAACAAACACTTGGTCCTCAGTCACAAACAACCATAGATTGCAGAGTCCAGCCAGACTGTTTGTTATCGCCAGCAAGAGGATGTGGCCATGAAATATGCTTTGGCCTTGCGGTCAAGATTGACTCGTTTTGCTAATTAATTCACCACATCTAATTTTCTTTTTCTGTACCCCTCCCATGTGAAAATTGTTTACTGCATAATTGTACCGAGGATGGAACAGTCATGAAAATCGAGTCTCAGACCGAGACAGCAAATGTCAAACATATCGACGTTTATGACAAAAGAGGAGCTTTAACTGCTGTGCGTCGGGCTTTAAAACCGAACATTGCTTTCATCTTGTTCTGAAATGTGTGAAAGCCTGTGTTAAATCTCAGAAATTGTGATTTCAAGTAATCACTCCCTGTTGAATACTGAAAAGGTTTTCTGCAGCTATTGAAAAACCCACATGGATATTTGTCGAGCCATTAAACACATTAATAATCAATGCTGCCTCTTCTTTATTAACCGCTAAGAGCCATTTTGGTCAATTATTGTTCTACCCAAGTCGTTCATTGTAAAATCATATTTGATAAACCATTCAGATCCACGTGAATTTATTTGTATGTAATGTGGGTTGTAACTCAGAATGACAACCCATTTCTCATGCAAATGAACAGCCATTCCACATCCTCTCCTTTCTCTCTTTTACCTGGTCAGCTGAGCATGGAGACATATTTGACATATTTTGCTCTGATTTGAATCCTTTAATAAAGTGGGAGACATTTGCTAAAGTGTTTTGTGTTACTGAGTCCTCTATTGACAGTTTTAAATACAGACCGGTAATCTTTGGAAATTTTACAAACACTGTTACCACCTTCAAAATGATGGTGACACCCTCTAACTATAACAAAAGTGACAGCACCAGCAAGAACTACTGTGCATTAGAAAGGATGTAAACTCCAGTGGTACTGGAACTTAATGTTGTACCAGCCAAGTGTGCCATTTCCTGCTTTATGTGGCTCTTTATCAGCTGTCAAGGTGTATGTGCGTGTGTGAGTGAGTGAGTGAGTGAGTGAGGGAGAGAGCGAAAGCTATAGAGACAGATGCAGAGAGAGAGAGAGAGAGAGAGAGAGAGAGAGAGAGAGAGGAAGAATGAGAAAGAGAGGGTAATTTATTTAAATTTTAATCTCCATTTACAGCTGGTACCAGACCCTCCTGTCTCTCTCTCTCTCTCTCTCGCTCTCTCTCTCTGGTGAAATATCTGTTGTCCTATCTCTATCAATTTTACATGGCTTTCTCATCGCACAATAAATATACTCAGCTCAAACCTGGGCAGGAAAAACTCCTTTCAGCTGAAGGATGGTTCTAAAACAGAAAACATTTCTTTGCAAAAGAGTGCCAAAGGCATGTTAAAAGTTTAAGAAGCTCCTCTCCTCATATTCTTCACAATTGCAGCAGCTATAGAATAAAATTTAAGAATAATCTGTTCTATTCCATAAGATCTTGAACTGAGGAGAAAGAGTGTAAAAAAATCCATCTTTGTCTGATTCCTCCTTCACTCACCAACCGTTATTACAGTATCTCTCTCTCTCTCTCTCTCTCTCTCTCTCTCTCTGTGTGTGTGTGTATGTATGATATGTGAATGTGTGATGTGCGTGCTTGTGTGTGCGTGTGTGTGTGTGTGAGAGAGAGAGAGGGAGAGAGAGAGAGAGAGAGAGAGAGAGAGAGAGAGAGAGAGAGAAATGGAACAGCCATAATGGAGGTAACGAAAACCGCCATTATCCGTCCATTTTCCCCGAGAAATCGCTCGTTTGCTCTGATTATGTTTCCCGTTGCTGTCCCCTCCTCCATAAACATCGCTCCAAAACACGTTTTGAGGGGGGATAAAATTTGTACCTGTGTTTTTGCAGCTGAATTGGGGATCAGAAGACCTGACCTCCATTATCTTTACTCTGCCGTGCTGCACTCTCTTCCAACAATTACTACAGACACCTCTTTCAGACAACAGCGCACACACGTAATGTTCGTCTCTCTTTAGCGTCACAGCGCGGGGGGGGGTGAGAACCATGGAAAACTCATGAACCATTTGTTTGGTGAAGTGTACAGATTTCCACCCTGCCTCTACTACCCAGATGAAGTCATCATATACATTAAATTGGCTAATCCATAATTCATGAGAGCTGAAGAAAGGAGAATTATTATTCAGTTGAACTTATTATCACTTATTGAATTTTAAATGAGAATGCTAAGAATACCTTGGCTGTTTTGTAGTATTAGAAAGCATGCAGTCTTCATTTTAGCAGCGTATTAAAAGTGAACAGGATGTGGTGTAAAGCATGACATTACATTTACACCTATCTGGTTTTTCATTTCACACGTCTTCACGCTGAAGAGATGATACTTTGTCGATTCAACTATTTTTTTTCTTTGTCTTTGCAGCCTGAAACATCACAACATTGTAGACTTTGTAGACAACATTACTACAGCCTATAGAAGACAAAAATGGTCTGAATGTTATATTATTTAAGTCATTATAATAATTAAATCGTGCTATACTCCTGAATGATAAAATATTCGTTTGATTTACTGTTCTTAGACTTGAAATACTTTGAATCAATTAGCTTATTCTACGTGGTCCAATTAAGAGATGCAAGGACCCATCATCAAAATAAAAATGAAAAGTTAGGTGAACTGAAGTTATAAGGCAACTCATGTTTTGGAGCCAACTTTTGAACTGAGTTCAAAATTGTGAGGTAAGCTGCCTTACAACTTTGATCTGTCTTAAACTTTCTTTTCTTTTCTTTCTCTCTTTTTTTTTACACCGAGGACCATCTATATCATCATATCATTAGCATATTAAAGAGAAACTGAAACAGCAGGTGGAGAGTCTTTTCCCTCTTAGTAGAGTATGTAAGGGGGAAATAAGAAGGGGGGATTTAGTGTAAATCTAACATATAGCCTGAGACATAACTCACAGCTATGAATGCACAGGAGCCAAAGAAGACACCTGGACTCTGAGCCCATCACAGATGGTGCTTTGTTTATTGATAAGCCAGGCAGGAAGTTCCCCGTCAACAGCCGGTCTGCCTGGGTTTTACTATCTCAATGCAGTACATCTGTATCAGGTACACAAAACAGGATATTAAGGACTGGAAGTGAATCAGTCCTGCTCTGGTTTGTGTATGTTGTCATCAGACAACACAGGGTTCTGAATTCAGTGTGAGTTTTACAAAAAGAAAAAAAAAAAACCCTCTTTTGAGAATACATCAGAACTGGAATTTCACCATGGATCTTTTACTGGACAAGAGCTCCACAAGGCTGTATTACAAATATATTATGACCAATGTAGACTTCTAATGGCATGTTGTGACAGCTCAGTGAACCAGTCTTGGTAAGAGAAAGTTTTGTATTAAATGGACAAGTCCTGTTTTTTCTGTGAAAAAACTCTCTTTTTTCTCTTGAAAAAAGCCTAATTGATTTCTTAGAAAACCCATAATGGGGGAGGGGGGGGGGGGGGGGGGGGCGAGAGAGAGAGAGAGAGGGAGAGAGAGAGAGAGACAGAGAAATGACTTTGCGAGTTGAACTATGTACTTTTGAATCATCTGGAATGGTGAAAAGGGCCTTGAACTTACAGAGAATTTGCAAATCATCACGACATACCAAATTATTTTATGTATGTATGTATGTATGTATTTAAATGCGTGCTATTTATGAATTTTCATATCTTTTGTTGTTTGTATAGTTGTATAGGAAGGCCTTCTTGCTGGGCTCTTTATGTGTATAATTCCATTATACAGCGTTGAATAAGGGTAGAGGGACTCCAAATGCGTTAGCATACAGCGTTTCCCCGAACAAATTGTTGTTGTAAATTGATATCCGTGAAGTGGTAATTTTATTCTGCTACGTAGGACACGTGCAGCAGCTCGCGATCTGCAAAGAGAATCTGCATTTCCTCTGCAACCTCCGAAACCCCAGTGATTTCACGAACGTCGTATCTAGGCAACCCTCGGCAACATAATTATCATTCAAGTAGGGGAGCGTTCACTTTTACACGTTACAACGTTTTCTTTTTTATGGCTCCATTTTCAAACTACGTGGGGATGAGCTGATGCTCCCTGTCACGTCTCACTAAAAGCAGGCAACTCGTAGTGGAAACAGCTGGTTTTGAAGTGGAATAAACTCCAGTGAACTTTTAACTTTGTTCAAGTCCGAGACAAATTAGAATAGCGAACAGCGAGGGGTTGGGGTTTGCGCTCGCGCTCCGCTCTGGTCGTAGCAAAGCGCGGTCTGTTTGTTTTAACGCGATAAAGCCAGAAAAGCTTTCAGCAGAACAATCATTAAGTGTTTGCGCAAACTGAAACATTGACTGTGATTAAGCCCCTTCGCCCAAATACACACGAGGCGAAAGGGTGATTTTGAGACGCGACCTTTGCAGTATGTTTTTTGGAAAGTGTTTCAGATTTTAGCACATAAACTTAGTAGCTAATTACATAGTTTACCGTAGCCCCCTGGATACGTGATTATACACATCTCGCAAAATGAAACATCAGAATTATATAATCACATCCCATTATTATAATAACCCGGTGATGCATGCCTAATGTTGAGTACGGGTGTCTACTATATGTACTGAACTTATTTCTTGTATCCAGGCAGTAACTGGGCAGTCGGCTACACTGTCCCAGATAACTCTTTGACCAGTGAAGGTTGACACAACTGGTCGTCAAGTGGACTATGTTACCTTAGCTATAATAGATTAGTTTGATTATGCCTCATTTGACAACTGGAGTACTTGTATTTCTCCATCCCAGCTAGCAGGAGGATACATCTTGAATACACACAGCTTTGGGTAAACACCTCTGTTTCTGTATTAGGGTTAGGATGTTCCGTACAGAAATAGAATTGAGTGAAGTGGACCATACAATGCTTGCCAACAAGCATTAGAGAACAGGAGGTAGAACATGGTAATTCAGGAGATGTGGATGGAACAGCTTCTTTTTTTCTCAAGGCTTAGAGATGAGAAGATTGCTTGAATGACATATATATATATATATATTTTTTTTTAAAAAAGTACACCCTGCTCCATCCAAGTGCCTCTCTTACAAGTTCTTCCTGTGCCTCTCTGAGGCACCATACTACGCTGATTTTTTTTTTTTTTTTTGAGAAACACGGCCCCCCAAAGCCAAGCATGAAAATGATTCAAGTCCGGCATACGTAATAAAGCAATGACCGCTCTTAAATCTTATAAAAGATAGTGCCATGCATTACAACTCTAAATGCTAGCAGTGCTGACAAATTGATGGTGTCACATAAACAGATTTATAGAGAGAGAGAGAGAGAGGGGGAGAGAGAGAGAGAGAGAGAGAGAGGTGTACATGATCTAAAGCCCCATTCACTCTGCTGATGCTTGTTCTTATAAAATTCACCTTTCATCCGACAGGCAGGCTGGTGGAGCAATAACACACACACACACTTAGAAAGACAGAAAGAGGAGAGAGAAAGAGAGAGAGAGCGAGAGAGAGAAAATATATGTGTAATATGGGCATACCAATATAAAATTATACTCTCACCCACAATAACTGATATCTGCTTAATCCACATTTAAACTGGAGGTACGTGTCATCCTCATCAAGCGAAGCTACGAAAATTGCAGGTGTAAAATTCAAATGTAAATACTATTTTCATTGACACAGTCACCCATTAATCCAGCTTTACGGCTGGTATGCCATTTCGTGTCATTAATCTGGCTATGCTGGCGAAGAGTAAATCAGTCACCACGGCAGCACCTGTTGGAGGAGTTTAATGACATCTCCAGTCAGGGAGCTACACATGGCAGCCACAGAGGATCCAGCTAATGTGGTTGTGGTTGCCATTAGCCCGTGGGCTATGCAATACCCTTGTGTTTCTCTCTCTCTCTCTCGCTGTATCCCTCTCTCAAAAGCCTTCTAAAGAAGAAAAAAAACATTCTTTTGATAGAGACACAGTTTCTGGTCTGGAGGACACACAGGGGCCATTCTCAGGGAAGGGAGGCAGCACTGAACAGTATTAGCTTTGAGTCATAGCTGTAGTTACGCTTGACTCTCACCCCATTTGAGTCATCATCAAGAAGCATTAAATTGACCCTTACTGAACTGCTGATGAGAAGGATGTTTTTTTTCCCCCCCTGCTGGGGCATGAGGAAATGACAAGGATATGAAATATGCTTTAACACAATTTTAAACAATCAAACAATTAAAAGAAAAAAAAAAGAAGGAAATTGAACAAACAAGCAGCAGCAGCAGCAGCACCAACAACAACAACAAAAACAACAACACAAAAAAGCAAAACAGCCCAGTGATGAAACTTCGCTAAACCTACTTTTATCAGTCTAACGAAATTTCTTTTCCCTCGAGGTTGAGAAAGCGGCTGGAATACCTTAATTTACCTGCTCTTTCATTTACCTATCAGAAAGAGGCATTGTCATGGAAACGGTTTCCCAGTGGCCACAGCAACGAGAGTGGAAGGATAATTATGTGGCGGAGAAAGCTGGGATAGTCTGGCTCCTCTCCGGTTTCCACTGAGCAGTCCAAACTTCCAACTTTGATTTGATTGTCGAGTCTTCTGCCGCCTTTCAAATTCAACTACAGATTAAACATCTCATTGATTTATCATTACAGTGAATGTTAATCAAACCATATCCATGTACATGATACATCTACGTCTCAACCCTGAAACTCTAGAAAAGACTAATGGTACTATACTGCGTGCTGATTGGAAACGTAAGAATAATGACGGACTGATTTAGACAAACTTGTTTAAAGCCCATTTTCTTTAGTGATTGACTAGTAGATGATATTTGTACATTTTTCCTGACAAAGAGCAAATTCAAAATCTTTTGAAGATGCGTGTAGTGCCTACTGATTTCAGTAGCTCACCCTGTTCTTTTTTTTTTCTCTCAGAGGATGTTGACAGGAATGTTCGCCTTTTGTTACGACTCAGATCAAAACACCGAGTGCTTTCTGATCAAAAAAAAACAAAAAAAGAAAGGAAAAGAAAGGAAAATATACGCCTAAAATATGCCTAAAATATCTTTGCTTTGTTGAGCCTGTGGTATTTGACAAGAAATGAGGAAATTGGAGGGAAAAATCAATGGACGCTTGAAAATATGTCCAGTCTTGTCCCCCCCCCCCTTTTTTTGAAAAATATGTCCAGTCTTGCCCCCCCTCCCATTTTTTTTAATAAGATGTTAGAAGAACTGAGGATGACATGATGGTTTGTAATAGTATACTCCTTATAATGCATCTTGACTGTAAACTGTCAGAAAAATAATTTGCATATGGTCTTCAAGGTAGTTTAATGCCACACCTATCTAATCCTTTGTTAAATATGTTTAGGAATTACAAAAAAAGAGAGAGAGAAGAAAGAGAGGTTTTAAAAGAAGGAAGAGTGGATTTCTGCAGTCTTTCCACGTCCAGTTTTTACATTATGCATGATGATTCCTTCACAGAGTCAGAGAGGTTTTGTAAAGTTTTGGACCATTAATTTATATAATGTTATTCTAACCAACTTTTCTGCTTAAATGTCCAGAGTGAAAATCATTTCCAGAGGGAGCAGTGGAAAATTAATGCGGTTCAGACATTCTGGGGTCAATCTCCCATCCTGAGCCACATCTCCTGAAAAAAAAAAATCCACACAATATACAAATACTGCTGAGATATTCTCTCAGATTTGCACAAGGTAATGGCGACAGTTTCCCAAGAGGGCATTGTAAGGTTTATTTACTTCACACAGCAATCGCCATTTCTTCCATCAGTCAGAAGACTGGCTGTTTCAGCAAGCGATCAAACGGCCAAAAACTGACATGTTCAATATTTTTGGCAAGCTCATTTGCTCAGCTGGAAAATCCAGAACATTCTGATGGGCGTGAGTGTACGTGGTGCGGTGGGATGTTGGATGATCTCTTGAAGAAGTCAAAAATCATTGCTTTAAAGATTACTTTAAACTGATTTTTACATAGTCAAAGGCGCGGGTCGAACATTTGCTGTTGACCGATTCCTATCTGACTCTCCATAACGTGCATTAAGCCGCGTTAAGACCGTTTTCAGACAGTTAGCATTTTCACGTTGACACAGGAATTGGCGTTTCGAGAGAAATGAAAGCTTTGTAGTCAGTGTTCTGCTGAGGGCAGATATGGTTTCTGTTTTATCCAAGGTACAGATTGAACTGTGCAAGTTTTTTTGATTTCATTTCAGCCTCTTTCTTTTAAAAGACCTGCCATCCAGAATGTTCTCCCTCCTCATTTCATTACGTTTTGGTCTTTTCAGTTATCCATCTCCTCACTGGAACACAGCTTCACGCACAAATGAGTGAAAGAGCAAAGTTAGATAAAAGTAAAGTGCAAAAACTTTTTATGACTCAAAACTATTGGTTTATTTGCTCCACATCGTTTCAAAATCTTTTTTTTTTCATACAAAACCACACTGGTAACCAAAGACACATAAAAGAAATTAAATTCAACCCACTGAAACAGAACAGAATTTTTTCGAATGTTTTCCTTGTTTTCTTATTTATAAGAGTATATCATATCTACTCTCACTGCATGAGACCAATTATATCCCAAGCATACGCCCAACTGTAAAAGCAATGGCCAAAGCTTTCACGTAAGGTCACTTTGAAATGGTCGAACAGTGTAGATATGACAAAGACCTATTTACAATAATGATAAAAGGTTCATGAACTAAAAGATTCAAACCATTATGGAGAAAAAAAAGTTCAGCTTTGTCTGACAATGCGTAAATAATCGAGGTAGTATATCTCGGGGGATCAGAACAACACACCCAACAAGCCTAATTCTTTATTCTACTTTAGTCTTTCACCACAAAACAAGCCAATAAGCATCAATTCGCTATTCGCCAATTTTTTTCCTCTTCCTTTTTTTTTTTTTTTTTTTCCAAAACCACATCAGAGCTCCATTTTTGATCATGAAACAAAGATGAACCATTGACCTCGCTCCATCCATTTCTCTCTCTCTCTCTCTCTGTTTGCTGCCATCCCTGGATCGATTGGAAGCTCTCAGGGAAGAGCGAGATGAGCTGAGAGGACCTGCACTGTTGACCTGCGGTATCTCCTCAGAGAAACCCAACGCTGATACTCTCCTCTCCCTGTCTTTTCACGCAGACGGCTCTCCTCCAGCACCTGCACACAGGGGTGGCCATTTCACACTGTTATTAGCATTACTGGCCAGTTACCTCTGTAGCGTATCACATCCCCACAGCGTTCCCCCCCCCCGAGCTGAAAGCAAACATTTCTGATGTTCGCTTTTCCATTAAGGCAACATGTTCACAGCTGTGGAAGTGGTTTTTGGAAACAAGAACAAATGACAATTTTTTTTTTTTTTACTCTGTAGGTGGTTATCCATTCATTTTCTCATTCATCTCGGTCCACGGTCAAATTATGATGTCTCTTTCAAACTGGAAAAGAGACACAACGTTTTTCCTGAAATGCTCACATTTTCATCTGTCTTCCCCTTCTTTCTCTTTCTCTCTCCCTCCCTCCCCCCTTCCTCTCTCTTAGTCTCCTCTCTCTCTCTCTCTCTCTCTCTCTCTCTTTGTCTCTCTCATACACAAGAACACACAAACTATGCAGTTTTAACAGATACAATTTATCTTTTTCTTTAATGTCATAACCTAATGAAATATTGCAAATATAAACTGGTTTCATTGCGGACAAAGAAACATTGTAAAGTTGATTTAGCGATGACTGGGCTTCAGGCTTGCCTTTTTCTTATTTTTCTTTCTTTTTTCTTTGACCCATTCAGCTGAAGTTGACAGAGAAGGGAGCCTACAGAACTACACCAGTGCAACAGAAACAGGAGCAATTGCTATCATCGCTATCATTACAGAAATCAACATAAAACTTTTTTCTTCTTATTTTTTAGAGAGAAGAGAAAAAAAGCCTGGTCTGCCATGGTGGCTATTGACACCAGTGAAAGCAAACTGATTGCATTTCTGTCAGACATGGTGCTTGGATATTGAAACAGAGAGAGAGAGATAGAGAGAGAGGGAACGTGTGTGTGCGTGTCTGTCTGTCTGTGTGTGCATGAGTGGTGTTGGAATATTGAAACAGAGAGAGAGAGAATGTGTGTGTGCATGTGTGTGTGTGTGCGTGCGTGTGCGTGCATGAGTGGTGTTGCAATATTGAAACAAAGGGAGAGAATGTATTTGTATGTGTGTGTGTGTATGTGTGTGTGCGTGTGTCTGTGTGTATGTCTGTGTGTGTGTAAATGGTGTTGGAATATTGAAACAGAGAGAGAATGTGTGTGTGTGTGTGTGTGTGTGTGTGTGTGTGTGTGTGTCTGTGTTTCTGTGTGTATGTCTGTGTGTGTGTAAATGGTGTTGGAATACTGAAACAGAGAGAGAATGTATGTGTGTGTGCGTGCGCGTGCACATGTGTGTGCATGTGGTAAAATATAAAAACATAGCCGTATTGATATTCTTTGTAAACTGGGCCAGACAAGTACAGAAAAACATCAGGAAACATCAGGCAAAACATCAGCAAACCCAGACATTGTAAATTACTGGTTATACTCATAGCTGTTTCAGTCAACAGGTAGTGTCAACACATCCTGAGGTACAAAACAAAATGTATTTATCCAGTCTGTTATTGATAAATATTTCAATGCGGTTTTCTGGCATACACTGTATGTATGCATAATCCCATTTATGACACAGATGCTGTGTACCAGGATGAGATCATAATATTTACTTTGAGTACACTGCACAGGGAGACAATGAAGGATAGAGTAATAATAGCTCGAAATGAGAGAGAGAGAGAGAGAGAGAGAGAGAGAGAGAGAGAGCACTTTAGGAAGCCCGTTGTACCTCTTTTTAATTGGAAAATTACAGAAATTTCATTTCACAAGGCAATGTTTTGCAGCTGCACACAGAAATACACAGAGTCACAAAACAAATGCAAGTGAAAAGTAACAGTTATTTGGAGTCAGATCAAGTAAATGTTTGCATCTCTCACCTAAATTCAAGAGTTTTAAACTTTCAGACAAAATAATACAACAGATTTCAAAACAACTTAGTGATTGTGTCTTCATACATTAGCACAAAATACAATTAAGACTGAAATGTTTTCAAACTGTTGCAACATCTCAAAGAAAAGAAACAGTGATGAAATGAGGTGTAATATTCTGAGAGATTTCATCAATTGGCAATTATGTTATGAAATGTTTTTCACTGGTGTATTGATAAATCTCTATAAAACTTTAATAATGTTTATTAATTTCAAAATAGTTGGTTACATTTGGTGAAATCTTGAACGCTCACTTGTACACAGTGAACCACACCTGCTCAGTGTGTTGTAAAAATAAAATCTAAGATTGATTTTTGTTGTTGTCCTTAGGGACAACAGTGGAGGTGTGAGACTGAAATGCTTATTAGAGAAAAGAAGGAAGAGCTTTTTTTTTTTTGCTCCCAGCCCTTGGAAACCTGTTTATTCTGAAATACAGATGGATAGACTCTTCAAACATTTCTCCTTCTGTCTAGTGCTTTTATATTTCTCCACCCTTCTGCCATTTTGCCAGCCCCGTAGCCCATCCTCTCAATGTTTGCATTAATTAATTTGACTAAATGTCAATGGCTGTTGGCAAGTGTGTGTGTGATTAAAAGACAGCGTGCATTTAACAGGTCATGATTTTGATAAGGGCAATTAGCTGGCAAGCTGTTTGAAAAAATCAATGCTTCAGCCAACTGCCACCAAAAGAAAAAAAAAGAGAGAGAGATAGAGAGAGAGAGAGAGAGAGAGAGAGAGAGAGAGAGAGAGAGAGAGAGAAAAAAATTGCCGGTACAAACTTACAAACGAGCGAGTGCACGACCATAACCAGTACGGTCCGTGGGGTTTAATAACTGACCACGTGAAGAGATAATGTCGGGACTGAGTTATTGAGGGATGGGAGAACATGATAGAATGCTTTAATCTCAAATCTATGTGATTACACGGTTTCAAATGTATTTTAGGGGAAATGTTGGCAGTGCTAAACCCACACACCAGACAAAGGACCTTCTACCCAGCGATGGTGTGGTTTCAGTCTTGCAGGCTAGGCTCACTTCACATTAGTGACCTCACTTAGTCTCCATTTCTTAATCTGTATGCTGATAATACCTTACTATTAAAAGCATACATACATTTTTAGATACGGGTTGTTACGGGTAGCCCAAAGCATACAGACAGAGGTGACTGATAATGTGAAGTTTTTTTTTTCTCTTTGTTCTCAGACAGATGTAGTGATGTCATAGATGAATATCCAGTTTACCCTTTGTTAATTCTGTACCTCTGTTATCAGCGGTCCCTCTGTGTGTGCTCTGTTCACACGATCGTGACTATTAGAGCAGATAGCGTCGCCGACGCTGATGAAACACTCTCGTGTTGACAGCCTTTACAATGGGGCTCTTATTAGACTCGGCGCTTCTGTGTGTGTCTGCTCAATTTTTCAGCTCGGGGTCAATTTTTGGAATGGTAGAACAAACATCGTCGCGAATAAGATCAAATAGGCACTTATTTAAAACCAGAGCTCTGAAGCGCAAACATGAAGTACATGGACAGCTGTTTGACAATGTTTTTTTTCAGAGACGATTCAATTCATTATCTCCAGATATCAGTTGTGATCCCATATATACATAACGATATAGGTCAACTCCCGTTAGCACACATGGATCCTGATCCGTTTTTAAACGTGACGCCGTCACTGGGGGACTCTATATTCAGAGGGTTTACTGACATAGGCCTATAGAGAAAACTCTATAAGATTTCTCAAAACACCTAATGCAACTACTATACATTTTTTTGGCAACTGGCTACATAGGCACTGCGGGAAATTCATTGTGAGATAAGACGGAAATCTACATGTTAAACACAGCTATTTTTTTTTTCCTCTGTCAGTATGTGACATGTTGTGGATCTGGATGTCAACACCGTGTAATACCTGAAAGAAACGAATAATGGCATTTTTCAGTGGTGTGCATTAAGCGGTAATGTGTGTACAGGTGCTGGTGTGATATGTGTGTGTCAGCCCATATTTGTGCCCTTGCCTGTACACGTGCTGTTTTCTTTCGTTATCTTTCTCTCGCGTGCGCGTGCACGCCCGTGTGTTTGTGTGTGTGTGTGTGTGTGTGTGTGTGTACATGTTTTGTTACTCAGAAAACACCACGCAGTCCGTCCATTACTGCATTTTCCCCCCTCTCAAGCCCCCCCGCTACATTATTTTCCCACTGTGCCTCAGAAGATGGTTAAACCCTGGCAGGTGCAGCAGGTATGTCTGTGATGGGAACATTGTAAACTCACTGGAACATTGAGCCCAGGGAGGCCACTGAAAAGATAGAGGTCATCACACCCCCCCCCCCCCCCCCCCCACCCCCACCCACCCCCCCCTTTACTCATCCATTCAGACACGTGACAGTAAATTATGGCGGTGTGCAGAAACAAATAAAGGAGGGGGTGGGGGGGCTCTCTCGTTTGTTTCAGAGGGTGATTACATCATTAGTATCCTCACACATCCACCATTTTAGGTCATGGTTGTTGCTAAATCTGACTAATAGTTCAGATATTTCACCAATTCTGCTCACTGCAAACTCTCTCTCTCTCTCTCTCTCTCTCTCTCTCTCTCTCTCTCTCTCTCTCTCTCCACTCCACAGCGTCAGGTCAGGGGGTGGTATTCTCACTTAATTAGCAGTTGTTGGGAGGGTGAGATAAAACAAAACAGTGTTAAACTCATGCCGTTGAACTTAACTATCAGTTCAATAGGTTCCGTCGAATAAAATTGTGCAAAAGAATGGAGGAAGCTCTCAGGAGACCTTTAATCTCTACGACTTAATGAACCGAGAAAAAAAAGAGAGAGAGAGAGAGAAAACAAACAAACAAGCAAGCAAACGAAAAAAACCCTTCACTGCAGACATACGGGTGTCCTGTTTATAGGGGACTTACCTTATCACTGTTTGTATTGACATCATATGAAATTTAATTGTCCTCTGACCATAAAACTGTATACCAACACACGGTTACAGGAAAAACCAGGTACGGATTAAATTAACAGCCGTTTTCCTGTGTGTGTGTCCAGCTAAGCTTTTGTGAGAGGCAAAAAACATCCTGAATTCATCTGGGATGAGGTATTACCCATAACTTGAGATGACAAGGAGAAAGCAGCATTACATCAACGTGGTATTTTTTATCCCCATACATGGTGAAAAAATGTTGATCTGCCCGTTAAGATGTTGTGATATGAGTTCACTGCCACCTACAGCCTGAGAGAAACACTGTAGTGCAGTCCAGCCCTTCACACCACTGCCATGCCATAGCGACAACAGGGAGAGAGATGACGTGTTGATCCGCGTTCGACTGGTGTGTTTCATATGTGTATTTGCATTTGTATGACACTAAGAATTTTTTTTTTTTTTACAGATTATGGAGCATGTTAGAAAAAGAAAATATGATTTACAATGTGTTTCGATTCCACAGACACACCCATTATTGGACAGGGGTTGAGAAAGGAGGCTGGTCTCTTAAATTTGATGTTAACTGGCTTTAAAGTCTGCTTACAGTGTTAATGAGGCACTCTTGTATTGAACTTTATTTTAATCAAGGTA
This sequence comes from Chanos chanos, assembly GCF_902362185.1. NCBI lineage: Eukaryota > Metazoa > Chordata > Actinopteri > Gonorynchiformes > Chanidae > Chanos > Chanos chanos. The sequence goes on from NC_044502.1 coordinate 14,161,119, forward strand.
TTGGCTTACATAATTGGCAGTAGTCAGCAGTTCCATCAATGACATTCAGTTTGACAAGACACCAAGGTTATTTGTGTTTGTCTAATAACATTTTTTTTTTAGAGAGCATTTTGTATACTAGGCTTGATCTCATGTTGAAAACGTCTGCATTTTGCTCTCTCTCTTTTCAACCCCGACATTGCTCTGTAAATGTTCAAAACATTTTAGATCCGAATTGAACCCAAAGCTGGATACACGTTTACACACGCGCGATAACAATAGCATATTTAGTTATGCAGAATCATGAACGATGTCAATTTCAGCAGCCTCTCTGGGTACCTCTGCTGGTCTTAACTCTGTGCTCGAGCGACAGATTTTGCTAGACGGGTGTCTTGATTCCTTTACTAACGGAATCACGTCAGACTATGAGACTCTGGGTAATTGCTAGGTTGGACCAAGTACTGCAATTATGTTTGTCAGCGTAACCCCACTCATTCACAGTGAGAAGTGCTCATAACTCAAAAGCAGCCAAATAAGCTCCAAAAGTTTACTTCTGCTCCGCGAGGCTTTGGAACACATCGATAAATCACCACTGTGCTGAGTACCGACATCTTGTTCAAGCACATTAAGCAGCGTACGACCCTCAGTCTGTATCGTCCTCAGGTGAGAGATTTCCATTTGAGAGGCCTTGGCATGAAGCATCATTCACTCCTACACTCCACTCGCTGATATCCTCGAACACCTCTTCATCTTTTACGCCATAACTTGTAATATTTGTAAGATGAATGAAAAGTGATTATGTATTATTGGTTAAATAATGAAAATAATGGGGTTTTTTATGCTCGTCTAGTGATTCTTGGATTTTCTTTGTACACTGAATGGTTGATAGGTGGACAAATGTATTTTGGAGGTGTGTGTTGCAGGGGACAGCATTATGGAGGCCTAGGTGAGATGGAATTAGGATGTTTGGTGAAAGCAGGGTGGTAAAGACATTTTCTTTTGACACAAAAAACTCAGGATTTTTTTTTTGGGAAAATTGGAAATCGTTTAAATAATAAGTTTGGAGCCTAGTGCTTTTGTCACTGGAGAATAAATATCTTCATTTCATTTACCTCAATCAATTTTTCAATTTTTTTTTCCCCATTGAAATATCTTGGGATGTGTGTTCAACCATAACTAGTGTATTCATGCCATTAATAGCACTTCAAAACAACTACACAACATGTACTTTTCTTTTTTTTGTTTCTTTTTTTTTTTTTTTTCTTTTTGCATTTCACATCGTTGAATGACTCAGATATCGTGGCCTTCTGTTTGACCTTAAGGACTCTTGGCCATGCAACGTGGCATTAACTGGACACCTAAGCTCAGCATACCCACTGGTCTCACACCGGAGATCTGAATGTCGTTGGTAAAGATTACGGCTGTGAAGTCCTCAGTAGGCAAAGCTTGTTCATATGCACTGCAGGCATGTTGCACAGCTCCCCTGAGGTCACGTTACTGCTGGGTCAAGTATAGTGGGGCTCACGGTTCTAATTCAGCTGACAAAATCCTACGTCTTTAACTTCGTCTTTACGTCTTTAACTTTAACTTAACGTTCTACTGGCTGGCTTGCCGGCCTGCGCCATCAGGCCGCTCCAGCTCGTGCAGAACGCCGCTGCACGCCTGGTATTCAACCTCCCTAAGCACTCTCATGTCACTCCGCTGCTTACTGCACTCCACTGGCTTCCGGTAGCAGCCCGCATCCAGTTCAAGACACTGGTGCTGGCCTACCAGGCCACAAGAGGCTCTGCCCCATCATACCTTCAGTCTCTTATAACGCCTTACACCCCAACTAGGACCCTCCGCTCCACGTCCTCCGGACAACTGACGGTCCCCTCACTCCGGGAACCCGGCAGCCGCTCCTCCCGACCACGCCTCTTCTCTGCCATTGCCCCGAGGTGGTGGAACGACCTCCCCCATGCAGTCAAGACTGCGGAGTCTCTTACCATCTTCCACAGGAAACTGAAAACCCACCTCTTTAGAACACACCTGTCCCCCAATGCCTAACCTCCCTTCCCCCAATGCCTAACCTCCCTTCCCTAGAAAAAAAAAAAAAAAAAAAAAAAAAAAAAAAAAAAAAAAAACCTTTGTCTTGTATTTCTGTTTGTAAAAGTATTCCAGGGGCGCAATGCGAAAGGGCAATTTGACGCTCAGTCTTATTATGATCTCTGTTGAAGGTATTAGAAATCCGACTGATGCACCAATTGTAAGTCGCTTTGGTAAAAAGCGTCTGCCAAATAACTAAATTGTAAATTGTAAATTGTAACTAAAAAACGATGGCTGATTATCTTGTGGACTGAATCGTACAACCTTTGGAGTAATTCCCTTAGCTTTTGGATTGCCTTTACCAAATTATCTTGACTTCACAAGGAACTGATCACCTAGTCAAGCCTCTTTTTACACTGTCAGTGTCTATGGTTTAGGATAGGACTTAGACATGGTGGTAGAGAGATATCTCAGGAATATTACAGGAATTCTGTAGAGCTGTGAAAAGCTCAGTATTTACAATATTTCAAGGAAAAAAAAAAAGATATGTTTAAAGCCTTTTCTGCTTTTTTCATTACAGATGGATGAATGTATGGCAGTGGGATTGACTGAAGTCCCTTCAGTGGTAATGAGGGTCAAATACAGTTTTCTCTTACAATAAAGCACATAATTCACAACAGATGAAAGATAATAATGGAGACAGAGTTCTGCTGTGAGAGAAGGTTGTAACTGCTTTTCAAGTGGACTTGCTTGTATGACTCTTTGAAGCAGATTGTTGGTAGTGCTGTACCTGGAAGATGGTGTTTGAACTGGACTGTAGGTCGTGTTAAATGTGTACTCTAGTGATTAAGACATTTTAGATGTTGTTATTTCGAGGTGACGGTGTTCAATGCAGAGTCCAGGTGGTGCATTTTCGCAGTAGGTGATTTGTTATTTCTAACAGGGGGGGATGGCCCAATGGTCACTGACACCACTCTGTAGAATATATAGGGTGGGTGGCAGGTAAGCAAGGAGGATGCATTCTGGTCATTTTGTGAACAATGGCAATGGCATCCCCTCTCATCCCCCTACAAATCACCTACAGGCTGTATGTGTATATTGATGTCAAGTGTGCTGTGGGTGGGTGGGTGCGTGTGGCTGATGATTAAGGCATTCATGAGGTTATGTTGTGTGAAGGTGTATTTAAGGCGGACTGTGAGTCATAATTTACCTGTAGGACAGTTAAAGGGCTCTATGAAAATACCATAGTGTCTTCCCAAACAGATCAAGACTGCACAAACATAGAGAGCAGCCTTCACCTGAAGAGTAACAGTTCCTGTTCGCTCCTATAGAACATACTCCTTAGTGCGAGCCAGTCCAAGTAGAGTCTTTCCAGAGCATGCACTGACCTCTGCTGGTCAAGGTGCTGTACTACATCTGTATCAGTGTTGGCAGCATTTGCCTCTGTTGTTGCTCAAAACAGATTGACGAGTCCTGCTTAACTTGAATTGCAAACTGAAAAAATATGATATTGGCAGAGTTGGGTAAGATTACTTTGAAATGTAGTCAATTACTGAATACAAATTACATGGCAATTTTTGTAATTAATCACGTAATCCACTGAATTACAAAAAAATGTAATCTAATCTGAATACTTTTGGATTACTTTGAAATCAAACATTGAATATATTACACCTTATACTAAAAAAAGTGGAGGCAGCCACAAAAAATTGAGTTCCACAAATATTCTTTTTTTCTGTTTAAACATCTCAAAACATTTCCAATGCAAATAAAATGCATCTTGCATATTCAGCATTAACGAACTGGCACAAACTACAGGTGTGCCGTGTGTATCCTACAATGTGTTGGATGCAGTTTCTTTTGTGTAAGTTTTTGTTGCTGCTGTTTTTTAATCAAAGGCCACATGGAGAACTTCGGTCTAATGCAAGAGGAGCATTTACTCAAAATGTTCATCTTCCATTTTCAGTGTAAATAAAAAGCAATAAAAACTCCAGTATCCATAAATCATCATTAAAAAACAAAAACAAATATTCTTTAAGTCATCATTAACAAAACTGGCAACCTGAGAAGAACGTCTTACTTTGATATATGGCGGAACATATTTGGCGTTTAGAATTGGTCAAATCAAATCATCCTTACAAAAACGTGCTGGCATAAACGTCTACAGGTGTACTGTATTGTTTCTTTTGTTTAAGTTTTAGCTGCTGATGTTTTTTAATCAAAGGCCGCAGGGAGGAGTTTGCTATTGCAACACGAGAGGAGCACTTAAAATGTTCATTTTAATTTAAAATTGCCATATTTTAAAGACGTAATCAAAAATGTAATCAAGTAATCCTTGACAATGTAGCTATACTGTAATTATACATTTTATCAAATGTAATCTGGGTTGATTATAGTTACTTATTTTTTATAACCTGATTATGTAATCACGATTACATGTAATCTGTTACTACCCAACCTTGCATACTGAGTAAGGGATGTTATTGAAGTAATTTAATCAGCAGAACCTCTAAATGTTGTGTATTCACTCCATAAATTACACCATAAATTAAGTTGCGCATTTATGACTACATCATAATAAATCTCTATATTTATTTCAGCATTGTCAAAGTAGGGATCATCCATTTGTTACCATTTAAAACACTTTTAAATTGCTTCTCAAAACGTTATTTGAATGTGGCTGTTTGTGTTTGCTTCTGCTGGAAAAGGAGTTATGAAATCTTGATCAATTACACCACAATAATCCAGAATGAAGGACCACATGAAGCGCTGAACTGAAATAGCTTTGTATGCATGTGTTTCAACATGTAGCACAATTCAGCAAAACAGCTTAAAGTAGGAAGCATGTAGACTCAATCAGTGCAGTAATAAATGGTAACAGGTTGAAAAATGACAATGTTCCTGGTTATTCATTCCCAGTTTGAGCAGCTTAGAAACTGACAAGAGCAGAGATTCATCTGCCTATGTAGCCAAAACGGACCATCATGTTCTGCCTCCTCCGGCTGTTTGTCTATCTCAACACCAGGGGGCAAGAGAGAGTCATTCAAAAGCCCCGACCACTGAACATCACCAATGGTAACATGATTGATTATGGTATGTCCCACTGAAATCTTATCTAAACCATGTGATGTATTATTAAACAGATAAAGTGACACAGGAACATGTTGTGAGGGAGTTTTATAACATCCATCACGAATATTTGTTTCTGACCACCCTGTTCAAGCAGACAAGTAAAAAAACAAAAGACACTGAAAAAATAATTATTTCAGCTGGTCACAGTCATAATGTTTGCTTCCCTGTCTTCCTCCCTTTACTTCCCCCTGTTTCCTTCTCTCTATATCTTTATAACATTATGCAGTTCTCTGTATATCCCATTCCTCACTTGGGCATGAAGCTGACCGCTGATCTCTTTGTCTAAAGGAAACAAAGTGATACTGGGGCTCTGTTTCTGTAAAGGGGGATAACAGATGGAAATAAATAGGATATACCAGTTATGCCAAATGTCATTTTACATTAATCAGTTTCATCATTAATGTGAGACTCACATTTGAAGCATGTTTTGCAGATCCATTCGACATCCATTCAATGGGGCCTCAATTCCATTAAACCTGAAAACAGAATGTTTATTGGTCATACCCACCGTTATCAACCTGTATTCTAACTTTTCATTGGACACACTTGACTCAGATGAGTTTACACATGGACTCCAGTAGGTCTGGGAGTATGGAGCATTAAACATCATGTAATGATTGCTGCCTCAATACTGAATGTTTGTAGATACATTTAGAGAACATTAATGTTACTGTACAGTCTGTCTACAGAGCTCTGTGGTCCTTCACTGTTTTCTTAACCAGCCCTTTCTGGAATCCTCTTTAGAGGACACTATTTAATTCTGAATGAGTAAATCAACTGTGAAGCTGTCATGCACCTATATATGTTGCATGAATTTAACCTTTGTTTTCTCCCTTTGAAATCCAGTTGTATATCAACTAGATGCCAGTGGCAAGTTTCTGATGTAAATGTTTTGCACTGAATTAAGCAATATCACACGAGAGGGAGTGCTGTTATATTGTATATGAGCACAGCTCTATATTGGCCTGTGGCCTCGAGCCTACAACCAAATCACAGCTGTGCTGATACACCGTGTAACAGCACAATATCGAGTGTGAATTACTTTTATACAACAGTTCTACAAACAAGACTGTTTATCAAGTAACGTTAATTTGAGACAACAAATTATGCTTTTTTGTCGTTTATTTGGCCCTGCCGACAAAAATAACTCAGGATTCTGTCAAGCAACACATAAACAGTTTCTTGACTGCAGGTTAGCTCGCTAGCTAGCTGCTTTTTATCATACCTGAAAAGGTTCGCAGGCTACTTTCTTTCATACCTGACAGCAGGCTCACCAGCTACTTTTTATCATACATGTAAAGGCTAGCTACATGGTAGGCAAGAAAGCTTTTAATCATAGCCCACTACAGGCTAGTGAGGTACTTTTTAGCATGGACAGGCTAGATATACAGTAGGCTTGCTAGGTAGCTATTGTTTATCGTTCCAAACTGCAGGCTGGCTAGGTTCATACACAGAAACGTATCCACATTTGCCCTGTTGATGGATGCGAATTAAGTTTGCATTGGACCATCTGTAAAGCTAAGTGATACATAATAGTAAAACGTTCAGTGCTGTTATACTCTGTATCAGCACTCTTTGGAACGCTCTTGTCCAGTCAAATTTCTCGAGTGGAACTAACTGTTGTGTTATTCTTAATATCGTGGAATTTTTGAATAGAATCTTGCAGTTATGATTCAATATCCTAGAATTGCCACATAGTAACTTGGTATGTCAGATTTATGACTTAACATCACACAATTACAAATTGCAATATTTCAGTTCCAATATAACATCTCAAAATTAATAACTATATAAATACAAATATATAACAATTATGATTTAATATTTTAGACGTAAGTGCCCATTAGGATTTAATAACTAAACACTACAATTTTGCAAATACACCTGTATTAAACTTAACTTAAATGAATGTTTTAGGCTATTCTACTAGTTCGCTGGAGGGCACTGGAGATCTGGGATTAACTATGTTATCATAGCAACCGGTAACACTGTACACAAAATATGCTGAGTACAAAATGGGTGTGCAGTGTGTTTTGACACTGCTGGACTAGGCTTGCATTTTAGTGTTTCCATTGTTCTTAGGGAAAACTCAAGAACTGTCTCAGTGCACTGTGTACAGCATGTGCATAAACTAGATCTAAGATGTGTTCTGTAACTTAACATAAACTATAAGCATTCTAAGGTAGTACAGGTCAAAAATCTGGGCTACTGACTAGTAATTGTGGGAAATTATGTCACAATTCTTAAGTGTTACATCACAACTCTAAGTCTATTTCTCGTAATTTTCAATTACTACATCCTAACTGCGAGATACATGATCTTATAGCCTAGACCAGTATGTAGGAATGGGTAGGGAGAAGATCCCAACTGCGAGACATGAGTTCAGAACCATAGATATGTACATTAGACATAGGTTCAAGCATATACACGTCTATGGCCACAATGATTAGATATTAAATTCTGAATAAACCGGAACTGTGAGAGTTGCAGGAAAAAAGAAAAGCGGCAGTTGCAGGAAAAAATAAAAAATAAAATAAAATAAAACAAACAACAACAAAAACAAGGCCAGGAAAAACACCCCATACTTCTGTGGACCACTCATTGGAATTCATGCTTTAATGAACACAATACAATTTAACACTGTCACCCTTGTGGGTTTGCTCATTTTACCAAAATGCAGGTAACTATAGCATAATAACTAATTTGCCTGTGTGTACAATTCGGTCTTCAGTAGACTGCTCAAGATAATGCAGTGGCACATCAGATATAATATATAAAAGCTAAAATGTGACTCGTCTTTGGGTTGTTGTTTTTTTTAAGTGCACAGAATCATAGCTGAAGGGTCGATATTTTCAGCGACAGTTCAGTTTGAACCTATTCATTCACGTGGAATTGTCCATTTCCCATTACCATTGTGCGCCCCCACAGTGTTGTAACTAGTTCAAAACACAAGAGGGTGCCATTGAGCTATGATAAACGTAACAGTTTTTAGTTGTAGTAGTACTAGTAGTAGTACTAGTAACAGTGACAATATTATCCAGTATAATAGTTACATGAACTAGTTAATGTACCTGACTTTAAATAACGGCCTGCTAATATGAAAATTCTGGTCATATTTTGATTGATGAGGTGATGTGAGGTGATATTGAAATGTGTGCGTGACATGTAAGTAAAATGCCACCAGAAATGAGCCGATATTGCATAACTGTCAAGGCTAAGCAGTTGGCAGCATACGACCAAGCTTGCATTATTCTCATCAGGTCCCCAACCAAAGATGTTCAGCTGTCACCCTGGCATGTTCAGAGTTTACACCATAATTCAAATGACACCTCGTTGTCATTTAAAGATGTACATGAAACAGAAATTTAGGTTATCATGATGACAAGAGTCTGCTTCATTGCGTCTGATTGCTGAGTTCGCTCTCGTCTCTTCGGCTGTTTCTCAGAGCTGAAGCAGGGGGCATGAAGAGTGAATCATATTTTGGGTGTGTTTGTTCAGACTGCTGTATATTAACGATTTGTCTGGCCAGAAACGTGAATCTGTCAGTTACTGACACCAGCTACCAGTATAGAGTTCAATGTAAAATGTGTATTCCTATTTTTGAAACACCTAAAATAACTAGGACAGAATGTGAAAGTTTGTTTCAACATGAGGAAAACTGGTCACATTGTGTGAAAACGGAAGAAATTGGACACACACCCCCCCCCCCCCCCCCCCCCCCCCGTTCACAGCCTAAATCTGTCCCAAGACGGACCGTGGATTCTCACTGATTCCATAACATGTTGAAACGAACAAACTCTCTTTCCTTCTCCAGACTTGAGTCTGCCAGTAATAATGTGGTTTAGCCTTAGGAGAACAGCTCATTTTTAACTTCAGTGTATGTTTACGTACATACTTCCATCGCAGGGTACTCGCTAACCCCTCATCCCATTAGCCTGTCCACAGAAAAAAAACCCACAGCGACACAGTTACCAGTGCAGACGGACCGTAGAGTCCATATCTACATTCCTGAGGTTACCTCTCTCTAATAGTCAGTGGTGGGGCGGTTGTATAATAGAGAAAAAGATCAAACTGTAACATTGTGTATATTCTTCTTCCCCAACAATGGCCTTCCATCTGCTGCTAGACTGAATGACTGTTAAAGAACCAGACGACTATCGTCTGCAAAAGAGCAAAAGATCACGGTGGTGAACAAGTGACCTTATGCCTGCTTTTCTAGACTGTAGTGTGTGTGTGTGTGTGTGTGTGTGTGTGTGAGAGAGACAGAGAGAAACAGAGAGGGAGAGGGAGAAAGAGAGAGAGCTGGAGCTATTTTTACAGACTTTAAGCTTGTAAAGGAAAAGGAGGGAGAGGGTGTGTTGAGACGAGACACCGTCGTGTTAACCCCACACTCACAGACAGAGACAGAGTGTCTACGAGAGAGAGAGAGTGAGAGAGAGAGAGAGAGGGAGAGAGAGAGAGAGAGAGGGAGACGGGGGGGACAGAGAGAGAAAGATGAATTATATGGCATTCAGATCTCTGTTTAAGGCCCATATTCCTCAAACAACAGGGTGTAAAGGATGAACAAACTGGAATCAAAATGAGGACATGCTGACATGCAGGCACACACCTTCACACTCACAGCTTCTCTTTGAGTAAACTGTTTGGATAAACACACTCTCAGGCAGGAACCCACAGACATATACAAAGAGAGACAGAAATAAGGATGAGCTATCTGGTTTACACAAATACACACTGAACTCAAAGACACAAACACATACACACATACACACACACACACACACACACACACACACACACATGCACATGTACATACACACACACGGCAGGGGGAAAGAGAGAGAGAGAGAGAGAGATGAGGGATGTTGAGAATGCTGTACTACAGAAAGTCCCCTGTTCCCTATGCCCTGTGGTTCTGGACTCTGCCCAAATCTGTCCCAGTAGTCGGCTCTTTGAATGGGTGTGTCCACTCCTGTTCGGGACAGCACAGAATAGTCTATTGTTAACCTTAGAAGACACAAAAACTCAAACAATTCAAACACACACACACACACACACACACAGACACACAGACACACACACACACACACACACACAGAGTTCTGAAACACTGACGTAAACGCTGTACAGATGGGGACTGGAAAAATCAGAGATGGAGAAACCCAGTGGTAAAGGAATAATATCTTACTGTGTTGAGCTGATAGAGACGCCTATTGTCTTTCATACCAAAGCAGTCCTGATGTCTGCAGTCATTTTTCTAGGACAGATTGCACCTCCTGTCTGGGTTTGTCTGCGCTCTGTGAATGATTTCATAGCTAGAGCTGTTATAAGTTTATCAGTGGGTTGCTGTTGATCATTAGGTGAGAACAGACACACACATACATGGGCAACACCCACCCACACACACACACAACTTAAGTTCCTTCATGACTTCATAGGGGCACCTGGGGTAGAGGATTCAGCGGATCCTCCCTCCGCCCACACAGTGGTGTGTGATGTGCAGACACGACACGCGTGCTTTCATGTTCGATCCTTCATGAAATTTTACGACTAAAAACGCACAATGATTCTTGTATGCGTGTACCCGCTTTCTCCCCTTATCTTTACATCTGTATCGTTCTTTTGATCTGTAAATTGTCTCTCTGTGGGTGAAGGTTTAGATCAAAGTCGCCTTTGTTTTCCCTGTTAAATCCTCCTTTTATTTTCTCTCCTCTGACCAAAACGCCTCAGATGCGTTCTCTGAGATCACCCTGGTATAATGTGTTTCATATCCAGACTTCATAACACCCCACTGTCTCCATTTAACGTGTGGGCGACAGACACTTACAATGACAGACCAAAATGACACCCCAAATACCTGATCTCAGCTCTTCCTGTCATTCTACAGAGACAGTCGGCCTTCCTGGAACGTTCCGCCGGCTTCCGTGGCTCTGACATTTTGGCATGCTGTGGAGATCCCTAGAAGTCTGCTGACCTTCTGTTGTGGAGGTTAGCAAGGGTATTTCTAGAGTGGAGACTGGTTTGGTCTTATGTAAGCGTGCTGGCATTTTGAAATGTCTGCGAACTTTCTCCTCTCTCCTTTCTTCGTTCTTCTTTCCCCCCCCCCCCCCCCTCTCTCTCTCTCTCTCTCTCTCACTCTCTCTCTTTCTCACTCTCTCTCTCTTTCTCATTCTCTGTTCCCAGTACACCTGTAAATGGATGAGAAGTTCCCACACACCACAGGAAGGTAAAAATGAAAGAGAGAGAGAGTGAGAAAGAAAGAGAGACAGAGAGAGAGAGAGAGAGAGAGAGAGAGAGAGAGAGAGGGAGGGAGACATAGAGAGAGACACAGAGAGAGAGAGAGTAGTGGTGGACTATGAAAAATGCTATAAAACAGCTGCACATACTCTTCACGCTCCAATTCACTCACATCCACCAAAGCTTCTTCTTCTTCTTTTTTTTTTTTTTTTGGGATATACATATCTACGCAAACAACTTGCAATTTTCTGAGCTTCAGACAAAATACGCATGAAAGGAGGTGGAAGCACAACACAAAATGCAGTGGAAAAATAGAACTGAGTGCAAAATGCACAACGTCTTTACGTGGTGGCAGTTTGTAAAGATACGCACAGAGGCAACAAAAATAAATGGGGTTAGGAAAGTAACAACGGGGAGAACAAACCAACAAAGAGTCAAATAGACCCTAAATACATATATAGATGTATTTTCAAGATTTCATCAAAACTCTCTCTCAAAACAAAACAAAACAAAAAAAATTGGTGGATGTCTCACTCCGAAAAATCCCAAGTCTTTTGAGACATGACGTCAAAGGGCTTTTAAGCCTCTTTCTTTCCCCCAACGAAGCATTCTGAAACTTGGTTGGTATTTCCGGATCGTTCCATATTTGTTAAATAAAGGCCATCTGAATTGGCTATCAGACTGAGACTTGGCGGGTCTGTGTGAAGCTAGAGGAGGGTAGGACTGGCCTATTGACCTCTGTGCGCTAAACTGGTCTTGGCTGTGTGTGTGTACGGCAGGCTATTGTCTTTCTGCCTGTTATCATTAGACAGCAGTTTCCTCTGGTCTCCAGAGGAGAAGGAGAGAGAGAGAGAGAGAGAGTGAGTCTGAGAGTGAGTTAGAGAGCTAACAACTGATAAAAGTTATTAAAACACTTGTTAACATATCATTCACTTACTCTAGAGATAAATTCAAGATAAACTCATAAAGAAAACAGCACAAACCAGAAATAGCACTACATGGAGTATCAAGGCACTTCAGATTTGTTTTTTTCTTTTTTTCTTTTTGGAAGAACAAGACACATTTTCCAATATGTGGTTAAAAAAAAAAAAGAAAAAAAAAGAAAACCTCCCCAAAGCTCTTTGTGAGTACTTTTCTCTGTACTTCACTCTGTACTTTGTGAGTCTTTTTCACCTACAGACTCGATTACTAATCTGTCTACCTTGGCCAGTCCAGACAAACACACAGCAAACACACAAACATGAGACGTCACACACGCCCCTCTGACCTAACCCCAAAGGAATGTGATCAAAAATAGTGTGAGAGAGGGGAGGGGAGGGGAGAGGGGGGGGGGGTCCCTGTGTAGTTTTGGGTGCGAAAGCACTGAAAGAGTGAAGAAAGGAAAGAAAAAAAAGAGAGGAGGAATTAAGAGAGGAATTAAGGCAAGCAGGGTGAAGCAGACAGGATTCTGGTCATAATGGAGTTGAAGTGTATCACTCACCTTTTACTGCTGTCACGTACTCATACACACACACACACACACACACACACTCACACACACGTATGCACACGCATGCAAGCACTCTTGCAGCCGCACACATGCATGCTCACGCGCACACACACAGACACATAAGCCCAGTCATCTATACACTCACACACATAGATTGAAAGATCTCCAGACACAGTGACACAATACACAAGATGACTCATTCACTCTCTTTTCCTCAGTGTCAAGATTCATCCTTGTTAAGAACACTGGTTGTCAATACATTGCTAAATGTTTTGATGGGACCACATGTGTGTTTGCCTGAAGGTGGAGGCAATGAGTCACTCCAATGCTGACTCTTATGACACCTAGACAGTCCCAAAACCCCTAACCTGATGATGTCATCGCCCTCTGACTCACAGGCATCCGAAAAACTTCAACTCCATTCCGAGACGGCCCTGTCACCTAAAGCGGGTGAAAGCAAGCCGTGTGTCGGTCAGCGTGTGTGTGTCATTGCCCTGGTCACTAATTTACCCAGCCTTTCTCCTGTTTGTCACTGAAGAGGGGAATTCCTTATCTATGACCTCATCAGAGAGCAGGTGAAGTTATCCAAGCAGACAGGATGTTTTTTTGCCCCTTTGTTATCCTGATAAGGACATGGCTCTTATACCATACAACAGTCTCACTGTCACATCCCTTTCCCAGAGTGTATTTCAATACATCACCTATTTGTTTGTTTGTTTGTTTTTTTTTCTTAATGATCCATCTCACAGGCTTGGCATTTTGTGGAGGAAGTTCAAACATAGTAAAGAAAAGATTACATCATAGTGTGTGTGTGTGTGTGTGTGTGTGTGTGTGTGTGTGTGTGCTTGTGGGTTGGTGGTGTGGAGGGTAGGGGCCTCTGATGTAGTTTTTTTTTTTTTATTTAATTAAATGATTAATCATTTCTACTGTCTGCATTAGCGGTAATGACATCCTACCTGGTCGCGGCATCAATTATGAAAAATCATAAACACATTATGGGCTATAATGAGTGAGGACTCGGAGGTTAAGTATTGGGCGGGTGCGGTGTAATTAGTCTGGTCTGTGGAGGCTAGCTCTATTTAGCAAGGTGACTGAGTCAGTGAAGGATAAAATCACCTCACGAAGAAGGCAGACCACAAAATTGGGTTTAAAGCTTAGACAAAACACAGGGAAGTTTTCATAGATTCGCAGGGCCGATGAGATAAGATGTGATTTTAAAAATTCACACCACTCACACGAACACATACACATGCACACACACACATACACATACACACACACACATACACACACACACATACACACACACACACACACACACACACACACACACACACACACACACACACACAAGTAGATGGGAAATTACCCATGAGTTCATGTCTTTTTGAGATTGTTAGAAGATAGTGTTAATTTTCCAAATATGTGCATGTGTGTGCATGCATTAGTGTTCGTGTGTGTGTACGTGTGTGTGTGTGTGTGCGTGTGTCTGGTACACAGTATGAGGTGAGGGGAAAAAACTGGCTTCCACCTTTACACTGACTGGAGGAATATTTGACATCAGTGTGGAGTGAATGAGCCATCTTCTCCGTCTCTCCTCATATGTCTCACTCCGCACACACATACACACACACACACACACACACTCACACATACACACTCAGTATGTCTAACTTAGATGGACAAAGGATTTATTCGGTTGAGTGTCTGTGTGTGTGTGTGTGTGTGTGTGTGTGTGTGTGGCGTTGCTTGGAGAGAGTTTGGTACAGAGCTTTGACCTTTGAGGCACTGCTTCTCTAGACTCAATGAAAGCATTGATAGGCAAAGAGGATGAAAAGATGGAGAAAGAGAGAGAGAAAGACAGATTCACGACAATGCATCACACTGAAGTTTCGTCACTGGCTAACATGAGGGGAGTCACACTGGGGTCAGAGGCTGAAGAACAATAAAAGAAAAAAGAAAAAAAAAGAAAAACCCACCCCGCCACACCCTTCCACGTTTCATTGGTTTCTTCTCTTTATCATATCTGGCTGTACATCTCTTTTGCTCTCTTTCACTCCATCTCTCCATCTTTCCTTGCCTGTTAACACCCTTTTTCATGACATTATCTGCTCATCAACTTCCCTCTCGCAATATCTGATCCCCCCCCCCCGGTCGCCGCGGTAACCGCCGCGCCGCTCTTATATTACCCATAATCCCCGGCAGCTGTCGTTTATGTTTTGATTGTGTCCTTTGTTGCTCTTATGTGTAGCTTTCACGCACTGTCGAAACACATCTTCAAAGTTAACAGGTTTTTTTTTCTCTTCCCTGACGACAGAATGAAAGCAGGGCAATCAAGTGAATCAGTGAAGGAGAAGAAAAGGGGCATGTCTTGATAAGGGCCGATGCTGTTGTAGCCTGTTCTCTATTGAAAAGCGAGAGTCGAGCATTCCAGATCTGGGCCAAATACTTGTAATAGTCTGTGATTTTTTTTTTTTTTTTGTTTTGTTTTTTCTAAATGCTTTATTTAACCACAGTAGAGCTATTGAGCGGCGTGGCTGTTTTTCAGGATCACCAGACTAGATTGAGGAACACAGAAGAGGGGATGATATGTTGTGGGACTCCCTGGAGACAGATTTGGGGTTTTCTCAAATGTGCCACGAGTGCAAGGAATTTAAAACCCCCCATCTCCCGGTGAACATCCCCTGTCCTCCACCAGAAATTTATATTAGTACCCTTCCAGGTCCTGGTGTGTAAACCAGCGAAGAACGAAACTGGAACACATTTAAAGTGTCTGTGCATGACATGAATTAGATAAATGTTTAATACTTTTTACAACTATTTGAAGGATCCAAACTTGATTCTCTTGAAGTATCGGGTTGAGATGATCCAGCCACAAACGTTTCTGATTGTTCTGTGTTTGTGATAAAAGCGCAGTGTGAAGTCAAACAGAAGTTTACTGTGTTCTATATCATCAAAGGCTGAAACTCGCCTTTTGTTCACCTCCCCCCCCTTTCTTTCTCTGTCTCTCTCTCTCTCTCTCTCTTTCTTGCTCTGTCTCTCTCTCTTTCTTGCTCTGTCTCTCTCTCTCTCTTTCTTTCACTGTCTCTCTCTTTCTCCCTATGAGGAAACAGGCCTTCCCTGTCTCTGGTACTGCTGGGCACTGAACAAAGGGAGAGAGTGAGGGAGAAGGGGAGGAGGGAGAAGGAAGGAGGAGGAGGTGGTGGTGGAGGTTTGCGGAGGCGTGAAGGCGGGAACGGGGGATACCGTCAGTACCTGAGTCATGGCGCAGGAGACGCTGAGCTAACGGAACCCCGCAGCGGAATGGGAAGACACCTGGGAGACGAGAACAAACAATAACAGCATTCAGGAAAGGCTCACACTATAGGCATAGTGTGTGTGTGTGTGCGTGTGTGTGTGTGTGCGCGAGAGAGTACATACATATGGTAAGTATAGCAGGAATTGTCCAGTGGACTGTGTGTGTGTGTGTGTGCATGTGTGTGCGTGTGTGTGTGTGTGTGTGTGTGTACATGGACATTAGAAGTGAACAGGAGATTGCTCCAAAGACTGTGTATGTGTGTGTATCTGTGTGTGTGTGTTAAGTGGGATACATTTCTTCCGTAGATTCTTGACCTGAGCGGATATTGCTCTCCCACCATCCGGGAAGTCTGTCCGTTTTGATATCAAAGTTAAACAAATACTTCCATTCTACATCTTCACCTGAGGTCTACACAGGCCTTCACAAAGGACTCAGTGTGGGTGAGATATTTTACCCCCTCCTCACTTTAAACCACTGGTTCTCCTCATTCGTGAGGATTGCGGTATTTGAATTTGTCTGTTCTGCTGTCTCTCTTGTCAACAGGCATGTCCGTTCATTTAAACGTGTAGCCCCGATAACAGTACAGATTAGATTGGGTAATTCAGCTCTACTGGACTGCCAGGGGAGTAAGAGTTAATGTGAGGAGAGAGGGAGAGACAGAAGGAAAGAATGAGGTGCTGTGGGTGTGTTTATAATACTTCTAATATGAAATACACTGGTATTTATACTGTTCATATTGTGTAACTGCTACGATGTCTCTTTGTGCTGGATCAGACAGAAAGACCAATTAGTCACTCAGTTATTCCTACAGGCTATAGTACCACCACATACACATGGTCACGCACGTATACAGCAATATTCACTTTCTCTCTCTCTCTCTCTCTCACACACACACATATTTGTACAAGCACACACAAACACAGATATGCTTTTGCAAGCACACACACACACTCAGAAAAAAAGGTACATAGAAACCGGATAAACACTAGGTAGACAGTGTTACACACACACACACACACACACACACACACACACAAACAACACACACACACACAATGCTGGGATGTTCAAACACAAACCTGCCTGTCTGCATTGCATACCTGGATTTATACTCTCCAGCACAGCACAGTGAAAGATCACAGTTTTTCTCAGGTTAAGACGTATTTGCCTTATGTCTTTAGTCACATGATTAATCAGAAGACAAACTGTGCATGCAAATCAGACAGGGTATAAAATGACATGTCAAAGAGTCATATGACCACGGCCGTTTTCTGTCATTTTAATCTCTCCCAGTCAAAAGGCAACACTTCTCACATCATCAGACCTCATTAGAGACACACCATCATTCACTGAACAAACAGTCACTTATCATCTTCTTCATTAAGCCTATTAAACTTTACACCACATTCCTGTCAGCACTGTGAGGTTTACCTTTAAAGCAAAACACACACACACACACACACACACACACATCGAAGTGAGAGCTCAGGCCATGTTTTCAACACCGCGTTGAGTGTTTACTGTGAAGGTTCTTTTATTCTTCACCGATGACACAATGATTGTATTAATAAAGGGTATGTATGGTTTACCATAACACGTAACGTAACATATGGGGCATGTATGTTTGTGTGTATGTGCGTGCGTGTGTGTGTACAAGGGTACGTGCTTGCGGCATACAGAGCACGAAAGAAAAGCAGCTGAGAGAGAGGGAAAGAAAGAAAGAGAGAAAAAGAAAGAAAGAAAGCAGAGGATGAAGACAGATAGAAAGAGATGGAAGGATTGTGTGTGATCATTCCTTCTGCAGACCGGTAGAGCTGTTGATTAGGGCTGCTTTAACACAGGGAAGCAGGAGACAGCTGTCTATCAGTTACGCCTCTGGTACTTTATCTGTTTATGACGGTAAGCTTAGGACAGAGAGTGAAAAGATATAGGGTTTTTGGGAACTTAGCCAAACCCCTAAGGGTTTTTCTCTGTCATGTGGTTTAGGTGTGAAAGGTGGATTTTCCCCCCTCTCGCTCTCTCTCTCTCTGTCACTCTCTCTTTCTCTCTCTCTCTGTCACTCTCTACCCCCCCCCCCCCCCCCCCCCTTTTCCTATTTTCACAGTTAAACCACTAAACCTGTGCTACAGGTTGTAAGTCAGGGTGCTTGAGTGGTTGAGGAATGTTTGCTCACAGCTTGAAGGTAGTTTAGAGCAATTTATTTATTAATCTGTTGTCATGCGTGCGTTTGTCTCATTTCCAGCGAAACGATCTCTGTATGATATCAACAACTGCAGTCTCACAAAAATCCCATTCTATGTGTGTCCACGCGCGTACCTGTGTGTGTGTGTGTGTGTGCGCGCACGCGTGCGTGAGTGTGTGTTGTGTGTGTGTGTGTGTGTGTATATATATGTGTACTTATATCATGATACGTGGCGATGCAAGTGTCCTCACATGGAGAGGAACAAGTGTACTCCCTTTGTAAGAATCAGGTTATTTATGTTATTTTGTACATGTGTCTATCTGAGCGTGTTATGTTAACACTATATATCTTTGTATGTCTGTGAGTTTGCATAGCATTGACCCTGCAAACATTTTACAGTGGTTTGAAAGATTATCTAATGTATGCATGGAGAAACATGAAAAAAATGAAAGCCCGAAAAAAAAAGAAAAAGAAAAAAAAAGAGGGGAGTGTCTCAACCACCAATATAGACAAATTCACATTCCCAGTGCCTGCTTTGTTTGTTTCCATAAGTCATGTATA
>NC_044502.1:14185021-14187521 GCF_902362185.1 Chanos chanos
TGAAGACTGATAATTCGGAGACAAATAGTTGTCTCTAGTTGTGTCTTGTGGAGTCCTTTTGGCCATTTTTGTTTTAAATCATTCTAACAACACACTATCAACACATCCACTTCAGCTAAA
Organism: Chanos chanos; assembly: GCF_902362185.1. Classification (NCBI taxonomy): domain Eukaryota; kingdom Metazoa; phylum Chordata; class Actinopteri; order Gonorynchiformes; family Chanidae; genus Chanos; species Chanos chanos. Next base: position 14,185,142 of record NC_044502.1, read on the forward strand.
CAATGGCTTAGGGGTGAGTTGAATTTAACACACTGGTGTTAAGCCTCTATGGAAACAGACTGTCGGGTGGACACTCACAGCAGGGAAAAACTGACTTTGAGATAAGGGAACTAAGGTGAAGACATATTTGTGTTTAAGGAGACAGTTTTATGAAAAGAAAAAAAATGGTATGAATAAACATCCAAAGACTACCACATACCACTACAATAACACACATAGTTTGTCACTGTTAGTTGTAGTACATCAGGAACACCACTCACTCTTTCTCTCTCTCTCTCTCTCTCTAACACACACACACACACACACACGTATGCCAGTGAGAATGATTATGGTTGTGGTGAACACAGTGCCAAAGAAGAGGTCCACAGAAATGAAAACATAACCAGGACAAGACTTTTCCATACTTATCAGAGCATAAGACCATACATGGAAACTCTCTCTTTCAGTGCGTATCGTGAGAAAGCAGCCAAAGTCATAAAACCCCCTCAGGTGATAGTTCTTTAAGATATAGCAAGAAAACAGGGAACAGCAAAAACGGATGCACTTAGAGTAAAATACTGTATGATTATCCTTAAGTGAGTGAGTGTGTGTATGCAAGTAAGAGACAGAGAGAGACTGAGAGAGAGAGAGAAGTTATCAAGAGAATCCTTCGAAGTTGGGGAAATTCCAACTCAACTCCAAAACCCACCACTCAGATCAAAAGTGATCTCTATGAACCCTGGGATCGAACACCTGTGACATTAAGATCACACACATCCGAAACAGGCATGGAGAAAGAGAGGGGGGGGCAGAGAGAGTGAGAGAGAGAGAGATAAATCATTCATACATCGGTAATTGGACGGTATGATACTTCCACCTTTGTTTTAGACATGTCAGTACAAACAGGCATGAAAGTTCTCCTGTAACATAGGTATTTCTGGAGAGGAGGCGGAGACGGTTTTCAGAGGAGCATGGTTTCTATTTAATGTGCCTCATTTGGACAGCCTCCTTTTCCTCTTGGCTCAATGGTCCTTGGTTTTCACTGACAGGTAATTATTAGACCTCTAGAATGATGGAGGGGGCCTTTAGCTGCGATTAAATGCCTCTTTGGTTTTTAGACAGAACATTATTTCAATCTTTGGTTACAAAACATTTAGAGATGAGTTAAAAATACTTTAAAAAATTTCAGAGATGACTGACGTCTTTGGAATGCCCCTGTCAGTTCAGCGAAATTCTTATCCGGAACTGTTTCCTTGACAACAGGTGTCAGCAGTCTTGAATTATTTCCCTCTTTCTGCCCCTCGGCCAATCATCTTTCATTATCCTTGATGACACGTCCGTGAGACTGACACAAGTCATAAAACCTGAAGTCCTGACCAAAGTCAATTGGACTTGAACCTGACCCCTCATTTGCTGTGTGTGTACACATGCTTTCAGAAATGAGGTTTTAAACCAAACACAGTAGTTCTTTAACACCAGCTCCCACCTGTAGAGTCGCTTTCTGACAGCATAACTGAATCGTACTCTAGTCCAATCCATCCATCATCAAAATGACCCCCTTTTCTCCAGGGCTGAATACTTAGCTTTGAAGCCTTTGGGTCTTGTATGGTGATGTCTGAAGTATGGTGACATCGGAAACATTTTTTAAACAGGTCTCCACTGAAGTTTCATCTCACACCACTTTTATGTGTACGGGAACTTTACATGTTTGGTTGTAAACAGTAATATTTTAAACTGTTTTCAAATCTTAAGTCTTTTCTCATTTTACCCAAAGGAACTTGGATCCAGATATGAGGTTTAGAAACTCCTGTATACTGAGCCAAAAAGAGAAGGAGGTGTTTTTGTTTTGTTTTGTTTTGTTTTGTTTTTTTTCTTTTTTAATCCCAGGGATAGGTTTCAATTTGGCTCACGCGTAATGCTTGGATTATGAACTGCATACTTTCAAGTATGTTTGAAATCTGACCTCAAATTTGCAACACTTGCCAAAACTGAGAGAAGGCAAGGCAAACTGAAGTCGAAACCAAGCCAAAGAAGAAAAGTCTTCAGGCCACATTCAGGAGCGTGGTTAGCTGATTACATTTTGGAGTCAAAGTAAATCCGTTTGAAGTATAATTCACGTTTTACTCTCAATATTTTGTGAGTTAATGAGTAACCTATATACTCATTTCCATGGTGGGACCATCCTGCTGGCAAACAGATATAATAGCTCTTGTTATGAGATGAAACGTTCTATGAGTAGATTTATTTAAAAACATGCCTCAGATGTGCTCAGCATAGTAAAAAGCGGATGGTCAATTTTAGATTATTCCTGGAAAAACATATCTTCAAGTCTTCGCTGTACCTTCACACATGTGTCAGGGGGATTTTTACAGTTGAATCAACAAATACATGATGTAAGAAA
>NC_044502.1:14192521-14195021 GCF_902362185.1 Chanos chanos
GCCAGTCAGAGAACAGCGACACTGAGACAGTAGCAACTTGAACCCTGTGAACGCATTGGATCGGCTATAGCTGCCCTACAGACCAATACTGTCCAGAATACACTAGGCAGAAACTACTCACAGCGGGAATACACTGGATAAAAAAAAATACCACTTAGTGTGCATTTGATTTTTTTTTAAAGCCGCAAGTACCAGCCTAGAGAGGATTTTTTTACAAGACGCATGTGGATTTCCTGGACGATTTATTTTGACACTTGACTAAAAAATAGTGGATATTTTTTCTTAAGATAAACGCATGTTAATATGTGACTTAGCCCCCCCCCCAATTCAGCCCCATGTGAATGAAGTTATTTGAATGTTCTGGCGCTTATGCTACAAATGAAACGTGAAGCAATTCTTCAAGTGGATAATTTCACTTTTTAACTTTCTGAAATGAAACCACAGCTTCTAAAATAGACTGAACTTCAAACGAAATCTCTGATAACTCTTTTGATTATTAATATAGCTCGGATTTTTTCCCCAAACGAATCAGACTTGCACCGGGAGAAAATTTGCGGAGCCTCTCGCGACAGTGAGTCATGCCCTTGGAATAAACTTGCAAACACCAGTGAGCAAGAAGGGAAAAAAAAAAAAAGATTTGGATGTTTGAGGAGCTACTGTTTGCGCTCCATCGGTCCTGAAAAGAGAGAATCACGATAACCAGCGCTGTCCCCACGCTCAAGTGCTGGTCAAAGGAGCAGTTTCGCGTCCAGCGCACGCTCCATAAATGCCCAGCCGATCGCGGGGTCTCGAGGCTGGGCGCCAAGATGAGCTCGTGGGTTGTGTTGCTCCTGGCGCTTACGGCGTGTCTGCGGTTTGGTAGCGCTAAGGTAAGATTTACGTCAGTTCATTACCAGAGTGTGTTAACTGTGAACTCGGTACGCGTACCACAGTCGTTACTTTCTCACTCTTCCTAAATTGCATGAGTTTTCTGCCAAGGAGTTAATTAATGGCTCTGTTTTTTCCAAGATCGCCTTGAGTCTTGACAGGAGTCGTGAAACTTGCGGTATGAGACTTCAGTAAACTGTCTCAAACATGCCATCTCTTACATTACACTTGGCACCTGCCAGCTGGTGTTTCGTAGCCTACGTGTCTGTTCAGCAAGTGCCCATACACACTTAAAAATTCGCTCGTGTTAAATTAACTTGGATAATGACAGCGTTTTCTCAGTCTGAAACAGCGTAAATCAGCACAAACGGGGGTCGTTATTTGCTGTATTGATACTGATATTTGCGATATTATCGATGAACTGGAAGTGTTTTAATCATTTAAAATAAGAAAAGACAAGTGCACCATACCAATATGAACACTTTATTTTAATGTTTATTCTCTGCTTATGTCTACAGTTCAGTCCGTCGACCTAGACAAAAGGACAGTTAGTTGGCTATAAGCCGGATAAAATGTAAAGTTGGACCCCTTCCCGGGTTTGCTGCTGCCAAAACGCATTTCTCCGTCCTTAAACAGCAATAGCATCATTGTCATGCAGCTACGTGCTTAAAAACGCGCTGCAGTTCTCTGGAGCGATATTTTTCCATTAACAATACAGTACAAGTTAAGCTGCGGAATGAAGGATGGATGACGTCCATCCTTATTTAGGAGCATCTGTAATATTAGAATATTATTCTCTCTCTCTCTCTCTCTCTCTCTCTCTCTCGTTAAGTCATTGAGTCGTAATTTGAAAACAGCTGTGCCGATTTCTGAACATGCCGACACTTGGTTCAGAACAAAATTCCTTGTTTATTTAATCCTCGTATGTTAATGCTTTATGCTATAACATTTATAGGTTCCAACACAACGCGTTTCAAGTTACTCTTTGTGTTGCCTCAGACTGTCCTGTTTCCTATTTTTTTTTTTTTTTTACCGATTCCAAATATGTCAATCGCTCAGTCGTACGGCAAACTGGTCACTGCGACGTGAGTGTCTTAAGGTGTTTTATGTAAGAGAGGGGAGAGCAGACAACGTGCAGACGTTAAGTCCTTTGTCAGATAAAATATGATTTGGGTTTAAAATTCTCTGCGGTATTATGTATAATAAGGTTTGGGTAGATTTATGCGGCTAGGGCGACATGCAAATACGACTCACTAAATCGTCCCAGTGCATGACAGGGTCAGTGGACGTGTGTGTCTGTAGACGTGTGGGAGTCAAGTGATAGATTCATGGTGATGGAGATCAAACGTAGACTGAACCCATGAATCAAACGGTGCTTTGGTTCTGTAGTTTGTCTCTGAATGGTTTTTAAGGAAAAAAAAAATTACAAAAGCTCAACATGATCACTTCAGCAGGCACTTTTACATCCTTCTCCAATTCACATCTCTCTCTCTCTCTCCCCCCCCCCCCCGTCAGTAAGATGAATGGGATAGAGCCAGAGCAGGCTATGAGAGATGGCTGTGAGCAATGGTTTAAATCAAATCCTCCTCTTTTTGGCCCTGTCTCATTTTATCGATCTATCCTTGAGCAAGCC
>NC_044502.1:14202521-14215021 GCF_902362185.1 Chanos chanos
GAAGTGACAGCTTTGCGTTGCCCATTACAAATAGATACAGTCATTCCATATCAGTGGACATCACCATTCGTGTAAGGATAATTCTGCTGCTCAAATAAAATGTATCGTCCGCTTTGATAGGGAAACATTTAACTGGAATTCTTTTTCCCAAGTACTGGATGTTACTAATCAGTTAATAAAAGCTGATTTTGAAGAACATGTATTAACAGTTGTGTAAACCGGGAGGAGAAAAGCAACGTCCGCGTGTAACTAGCGGGTAACTGCGTCAAAAAACTTTGGGCCTGTAGGGGGTGCTAGAGAGACCGCCGTCTCAGACTGCTGAAGCGCTTGTTTTCTCTGTCTCTCTATGTGCATTTTAAACTACTGTTGGAATGTCCGCGAGAAAAAAAAAAAATTGTTCAAGCCAACGATGTCTGTAAATGTCACAAAATTATTTTTATCTGCCAATTCTTAACTTATTTATAAAAGGTAGATGCTCTACCTGTCTGCTTTCAAGAGTAATTAATTGTTATTTGTTTTGATGATAATTATTGTTAATGTAACTATTGCTATTTTAATATAAACAAAAAGAATTATATTGATATCATGACATCTTGTATCTGTGGTCTTTATTTCATGATAAAGTGTGATTATTTAAAAACAAAAATGAAAAACCCTTATTGCTTCCAGACATCTGCCCCAGAAGTTTTCCCACCATACCAGCTTGGCATGCTGCACTGTTTTATGTAGAGAAAGACACAGTGTCGAAATAGCAAGGCATATTTCATTGCAATCTCTGTTAAGACCCTCTGCTTGTGTAGGTCTCCAGAATTACTCAGAGACTATACACAGTCCTTCAGTAAGCGTGTGTGTGTGTGTGTGTGTGTGTGTGTGAGTGTTTGGTGGCGTTTGCGTGTGTGCTTGACTCAGGTTACGGTGCTAACCTATGAGTACAGGTCCTATTTTCTGTAGGTGGTGCTGTAATTCTTTACAGTGTGGTGGTCGGGAGATGTTACCATGGCAGCTGGAACTGGACATGTAAACAGGGGGAGATCAGGTGGTGAAATGGATACTGTAGAGAGGCCGGCCTGAGATAGAGGGGAGATAAACATACGGAGAGACGACAAACGAGGGGGGAGAGAGAGAGAGAGAGAGAGAGAGAGAGAGAGAGCGGGGGTAGGTGGGTGAGAAAGCAAAGTTCTCACAGGAGAGTGAGAGAAAAAGGAGCGATGGCATAGGGTGGTGGAGGAGGACAGAGAGAGAGAGAGAGTCAAGACAAGGTGTGGAGGGTGAGAAAATGAAGGATTGCAGAGATGAAGAGGGGAGGAAGAGCAGGAAGACGGAATGAATGGAGCAGAGAGTGCCGCGGAGCTGTTAAGAGGGAAAGAGTGGGAGTTAATGAGAAAAAGTAAGAGCGAGAGAGAGAGAGAGAGAGAGAGAGAGAGAGAGAGAGAAAGTTGAGCACTGAAGGGAGGGAAGGAAAGGAGAGTAGATGAGGAGGACAAAGGTCAGGAGGAAAGAAGAGGGGAGTGTGTGAGAGAGAGTGAGAGAGAGAGAGAGAGAGAGAGAGAGAGCAGAGGAAAGTGAAAAATGCCAGTTGAGAGATTTTTAAGTGGTGATTCCGTGTGAATGGCCTCTCCTCCCCTCAAAAATGCACTTCATCAGCAAGAGGTGTGTGTTTGTGTGTGTGTATGTGTGTGTGCGGTGCACAGGGGGCTAATGAATTGGCTTCTCAAGAGAGGCCCTGTTTTGGGGTCCTACTTCATACAGTGAAGCGCATACATAACAAAAACAGTCCCGACACAGGCCAAAGGTGGCACAAAATACCTCCCATCATATATACTGTATCCAGCAGGCGCATGCTCAAACAGAAAACACTTTCTCACTTCATAGTGCACTATGTCTCTCCCGCTCCCAGCAGAAGTTACAGTAACTGGCATGTGTTTGCCTGAGGTCAGCTCAGGGTCAGCGTGAGGTTTTGGGACCTGGGTGTGAGGTGGGGGAGGACACACGGCTGACCCTTGGACCACCCTGACATTCACCCATGCTGACCCTCCTCACACCTCCGCTCAACCGGCCCAGACGCAGGCTTCTGGGCCAGCAGCAACTCAGTGACATCCCTCTGACAGAAACCCAACTCAAACAAACATACAGCCAACAAAACACACACACACACACAAAAAAAACAGAGCTGGCCCAGCAAACACACACATGTGTGTGTGTGTGTGTTTATGTGTCATAAGACAGTGTGTGTATATTTGTGTATGCCAGAGACCTTGGGTGCATTTGTGTGTGTGTCCAAATGAATGTGTGTGTGTGTGTGTGTACCTGAATGTGTCTGTGTTTGTGGGGTCTGACTGAATGTGTGTGTCTGTTTGTCTATCTGAATTGAAGTTGCATGTGTATATGTGTGTGTGTGTGTGTTCACATATCATATTCCATAAACTAGCTGATGTAGCCATATGAGATGTAGGGCATGATGTGATGATGTTGGAAGCAGTTGTTTGGATCAGGTTACGATGCTGGTATATACAGTAAGTGTAGCGAGATCCTTGGCTGTTACAGTCATTGTTAGACTAACACACAGGTGTCAAATCTAAACACTGTCCTGCCAGGCCAGAGCTGACACCACACTGAGAGGACCTGGTCCTCAAGGACCAGCCTTGGCTCTCAGACCTTTACTGTATCACCCACAGCTGAGTAACTGCTCCCAGCTGCGTGTGCATGTCTGGGAAGCAGTGAATGAATCTGGTGTAGTTACTATAGGGTGTGGGTGTGTGTGTGTGTGGTCAGAACACAAGTATGTAAAGGGACTGTGTGTATGTATGAGTGTGGCTCTATGTGTTTGTGGAGAAGGTTAAGTTAGTAAAGTTAAGTGAAAACCAGTGTGTGACCGAGAATGAGAAGGTAACAGAGAGAGAGAGAAAGAGAGAGAGAGAGAGAGAGAGAGAGAGAGAGAGGAAGAGACAGAGAGAAGGGGGAGAGAGGGAGTTTTTGAATTTATTTAAAGATCCTGCATTTACTTTATGCGGTGTTGTCATGGCTACTGATAAACTGTGTTGTAATTGCTTGTAATACAAGAATTAGGGAGTGGAATGTTGTAGCTATTATGTGAACTAATGACTTTTTGTCATGTAAATACTTCTGAATGATGATACTATTTATCTCTTTGAATATCTATCTAATGCATCTACGTGCTAAAGCGGTAAAATGACATTCTCGATGATAGTTTGTACTTATGTTTACGGCAAAGCCATGGCATATGTATGTCACTGGGGGGGATTTGAATTGGAACTTTCTTTGGTAAATGGCGGGAGTGAGTGATGGTGTTTTCATACAATTTTTTGACCACTTTTGATTCACTTCATTTCATTTCATGCTGCAAGTTTCAGTTAATTTTCATTTTTCTTTATGTATTACTGGAATTATTACGTCTTTTTGGTAGACATTTTCTGTGGCAATAAATGGAATTTAATTGATCTAAAAAGGACTCGAAAGTGCGTTTGAAACAACTACCTGCTCATTTACTCCACGCCCTAAAACACTGAAGGGCCGACACGGGAGGGAGAGTTTAGATTATAATGGCGGAGTGTAATATGTTATTCATACTATATCGTAATGTGGTATTTGTGTTTTGCAAATGTTGGTGAATGTGCATGCTGACTTTTTTGCAACTTTTTTCTGTTTAAAATCTATTACGAGAGAAATCACAGAACCTAAGCATGGTTTGACCGAGAGAGAGAGAGAGAGAGAGAGAGAGAGAGAGTGGCCTATGGTGTTACAATGTTGGTATCTCCATTAAATTCATACTGGTATTCTTACGTCACCCACTGCTGACTAATCCCTGGGCTCCAGACAGAGCACATTCTTCAGGGATGAGTCATGTGACCAGTCATGACATCAGTGCACCTGCAGCTCTCAAGTGCTCTGAAATTACATACACACACACCATTTTATATATATATATTTATATATATATATAGATATATACACACACACATACATACACATATATGTGTGTGTGTGTGTGTATTATATGCATAGGTATATTTATATATGTTTATTTCTATATGTGTGTGTATGTATATGTGTGTGTGTGTATGTGTGTATATATATATATATATATATATATATATATATATATATATATATATATATATATATATAAAAACACCTTTCAACTTCTTTTCTTTCTTTCTTTCTCTTTATTATTGGCTACAAAAAACGTTGGTTGAACATTTGAAAATTCTGAAATTCTTTCTAATCTGTTCATTCCAGTCTCTCTCTCTCTCTCTCTCTCTCTCATTGTGCCATGCTGTGTCAATATTATCTGTCTGTCTCTCCTAGTTTGAGAACTTCTCTGTGAGTATTTGTCTGTGTTTCAGAGCAAACCCAAACTCAGATCCAGCCAGAAAGAGCACACCCTGTTATTTAGACGGCCCTCTCCTTCACAATGGTGTTGTCAGTTGTGTGTGTGTGTGTGTGTGTGTGTGTGTGTGTATGATTATGTCAGTCATGAGGACTTCTCTTAAAGTTTTCCTCTCCCTGATCACACACACACACACACACTAATTTCTGGTCTCTGCACCTTCATCAATCACACTTCACATTTTAATCTTGAATGTCACATAAGGTGTGTGTGTGTGTGTGTGTGTTTGTGGGTTTGCGTGTGTTGTAGAAAGATCTCCTACAGTCTTCCTCTTTCATTTGCAAGCATTTTCTCTGTTTCACAATCATTCCGATACAAATATTTGTATGTAATCAAAATTTTTTCATTCACTCTGTTCCCACATCACTCAGTCCTGCGCACACACACACATACACACACACAGACACGCACACACACATACACACAAACAGACACACACACACACGCACAATAGCTGAGATCTCAATCTCTACTCAGTGCACACAGCAGCTCTTCCTGTTGTTTTGTTTCAGTAGAGACAGAAATCTTCTCTCCAGAGGAGCAATAAAACATTATCTAGAGACGGAAAAACACCTTAACCCTAAAAGACAACAGCCGCACACACGTACACCAGGACCGTGGGGCCGGCTACCCAGCCCTTTTCAGTGACATCACAATGACACGACTAACAGTGTTTTCTTTTGAATGTTCTGTCTCTGAATGTAAACCAGTAGACCAGAGCTTTAGGAGCACTTATATATGCCTTTACTACACTGAACCGTACTTTCTCTCTCTCTCTCTCTCTCTCTCTCTCTCTCTGTGTTTGCATGTGTGTGAATGTGTGTCTGTGTGCCTATGTCTGCATGTCTGTGTGTGCGTGTGTGTGTGTCTATGTCTGCATGACTGTGTGTTTGTGCGTGTGTGTGTGTGTGTATGAAGGGAGTTTTCTGCTTTTCAGCTATGCTTGGCTTGCAGAAACAAAATGAGGAACTGCATCTCCCGTTTCCTCTGCCTTGCGTTTTTAGAGAAGTTGAAAGAGTGCGGCTAGCCGCTGGCCACCCCCTCATCCTCCTCTTTTCTCTCCTCCCTCCATCCAAAACACACACACACACACACACCACGTTTTTTGAGAGGAAAAGGGAAAAAAATTGAGAGCACTGAACATCATGCAGTTGTTCTCTCTCCTCTTTCACAAAAAAAGATCTGTGTGATGAGAAAAGAGGAACTCATCCAGGTCTAAAATTGATCACGTCTTCTGATTTTGGAGGGTGTTTTGAAACGAGGGGTCCGTGGTTGTGAAATGTGTGTCTCCTGCATTTGCATGTGATACGGTTTTTTTTTTGGGGTTTTTTTTGATGTTTTGATGTGGTTGCTACGGTGAAAACTAGTGTCAGTGTAAACCACTAGTCTGGAATAAAGCTGGAGTTGAAAGCAACCATCACCTCAGGTGCATTAATATCACAATACCCTCCTTCTGTCTCTCTCTCACGTATCAGTCTCAATCTGTCATTCTCACATCACATCATTCTATACACTTACTTAAACATTTCTTTTCTCTCTCTCTCTCTCTCTCTCTCTCTCTCTCTCTTTCCGTGTATATCTCTCTATCTCTCCCTGTCTGTCCTGCTCTCCTCCTCTCTCTTATTCTCTGTCTCTGTCTCTCTGTCTGTCTGTCTCTCTCTCTCTCTCTCTGTAGACTAATCCAGTCCTGTCATCAGCAGTTCCTGTGAGCAGCACACATTAGACTGCAATTCATTCTCCTGTCATCTTTTTCGGTGACTGCTCTCTGCTTTGCCTGCCACCCCCCCCCCCCTCCTCTCTGCCATGCTTGTTATTTTTGGCCATGTCTGAACATCTGTGGGTGTGCGTGCATGTTTGTATTTATTTGTGTGTGTGTGTGTGTGTGTACGTGTATGTGTGTGTGTTTGTGTTTGTGTTTGTGTGTGTTTTGGATCTCTAGGCGTGTGTGTACGTATTTTCTCGTGTGTGTACGTGCCCCCTCAACAACTCTGCAGAAAATCTTTACTCATTAATAGACTGATCAGACATCCTCACACCAAGATGACTGGCACAGCTGACTGGACCGGCTGTGTAAGAATGATTAGTCATACAAGCATCTAGCAGCACCTACGTATGCTTTATCTCTGTGAGACCCACTCTTACAGACAGAAGCCCCGGCTGGTACAGAGAGTAGAGAGCAACTGGTGTGAGACTGAATAAGACAGTCAGACCAAAGCTCCCACTCGGACATGATCAGACTACAGTCGTATCAGGCCTGTGTAAATAGCCAAGTTAACAACGCCATGGAAACAATCAGAGTAGAGGTGTGCAGAGACCCCCTTGGAGGCAATGGAGGTTAGTTATATAAGACTGCAGGTGCAAACTTACACACACATACACACACACACACACACATATGCCTGCATGCACGCACACGCGCGCACACAAACACAAACACACACACGCAGTCTTATCTAACACACACAACTCCTCAAGCCTGAATGAATGTATTCTACACATATTTACACACCAAATGAGAAAAACAAGCCACAATGTTCACAGTATTTTTCCTTCCCTCCCTTTCTCTCTCTCTCTCTCTCTCTCTCTCCCTATCTCTCTCACTCCGTCTCTCTCTAATGGTAGACAATGACATTTTTAGTGACTGAGGATGAAGAATGTGAATATTTTGAATATTTTTTTTTTTGTTGGCTGCCAGGGAAAAATGATCAAGGGGAAAAAACAAGAGCTGGATGAGAAAAACAAACACATAAGTTATTCTCTTGTCCTGCATCAAGGTCATAGCCACTGCCCGCTCCTCATAAAACACATAATGAGTGTGTTTGTGTGTATCATCGTGTGTGTGAGCAAATGACTCTGTCAACAGTGTGTGTGTGTGTGTGTGTGTGTGTGTGTGATATTCTGTAACTAGGACCAGTGTTTTCGACCCCTAGAACAGGAAGTAGTACCTAGCGACGAGATGAAAACACAGGAAGTGCAAACTGCATTCTTGACATTCCAGCATTGTCTCAGAATATGTTCGCACTGACACACACACACACACACACTTGCCTCTGCAGCAGAATAATTGTCCCCCTACACACTGATGAACAATAATTCCCCCCTTTCTCACACACACTCTATCTCACAGACACACGCACACATGCGCACGCTCACGCTCTCGCACACACACACACACACACACACACACACACACACACACACACAACACACAAACACGAAACATTAGATATAATTCTTTTCACATAGGTATAAACTGAGATTCTCTACATTACGAACCCTTCACACTGTCCTGTCTTTCTTTTCACATAAACCTGAACCAGGTCCCTTCTGCTCCTCACTCTGCCTTGCATAACTCTCTGTCCTCTCCCCCTGCCCCCTCCCTCTCCAGTTCTGTGAAATGATGTCAGTTTCTCAGTAAGTACACAACTACACAACTGTCTGCTCATCACATTTAAAAAAAAAAGTGTTATTGTGCCCCTTTCTCCTATACTGTTTTCTTCATTTCAGTTTTCCTCTTTTTAGCTCTCAGTCTCTCCAAGTACTCTTTATCAGTTTTGCTTAATGTGTTTATTCGTTGTTATGTGATGCGTTGAGGTATTTGTCTTATTATTTGTATCATGTTGTAAAACTATCCAAACTTCTGTTCTTCCATCACTCTTTCTCTCCTGTTCGCTTTTCTCTCTTGCTAATCTCTCAATCTGTCACTCACAGAACGTTGACAGCAAACTTTCATACTCCCCAACAACATCAGGGCCTACATGACATGCCCCTCCATCTCCTTCTCTCTCTCTCTCTCTCTGTCATTCCACTGACGGCTGATATAATACCTCCATTAGATGTGCTCAGGGGCTCATTAACGTGCTGTACTGTGAAGATCAGTCACGTCCGCGTGGTCTGCATATCCGTCTGTTCTAATGACCCTCTCCTCCGCGCTCTGTCGCTTCACAGTAATGAATTTGTCTGAACAGGAGCCGGGCAGACGTCTCTCCTCTGTTCCTTTAGCTATATTAAGACCTGCACTTCATCACCGGCGAAGGAGCACAGCAATTAATTAGGCTAGCGCTAACGGTACTCTAACGTTACGGTACTGTAGCCCCGGCGTTATCATGCTATGGGAGACGAGAGAGGGGTTATGGTGGGGGAAATGATTAACGCCAACAAAGTGATGTCACACAGTTTAAAAACGAGTTTTTATAATGTGGGCAAAAGAACATTCACTTGCAATTTGAAATTAGTCGGAGCCTTGGTCGCCAGCGCAGCCGATTAGAATCGTAGTTTGCAGTGATGAGAAAAGGCAGTTTAAATGCACAAAGGTGTCAGTGGAAGTATATAATTTGTGTAATAGCTAATTTTTTATTTTCATTATTTATTTATTTTATTTTTCACAAACAAATTGCGAACCGTTTCAGATTTCCTTGCAGTGACACAATGTCACGTAATTTGTTACGCCTTACCAAAATTTCGCACTTGTTTAATAGAAGTTTAAGGTTACGATGCGATTTTCTTGTGATGCAGCGCTCACCACTTTAAGAGAATGTCAGTAAAGTGACTTTGAAGACTATATTTGATTTTTTTTTACACTGGCTTTTTAGGAGAAAAGGAGAGCGCACACAGATGAAAGCCTGCGCAGTGAGTGAAGGCCAGAATGAAACTTTTCTTTTAAATTTTATGACAAACATGAAAGAAAAGATTAATGAAGAACCCTCAGCATTTTCCAGCCATAAACATATTCCAGAACACTTCACACACGCACACACACACACATGCGCACGCACACACACAGTCCCTTTGTTTCTCTTCCAGATCTTGATTGTGAATGACAGCCTTGAGGAGAAGAGAAAAAGAGGGAACAGGACAGAGAACGGGAACAGAGAGAGAGAAAGAAAGAGAGAGAGAGAGATGGAGCGTAGAGGAATGCATAGCCGTGGGGGTATCTGCCGGCGCTGCTCTCTTCTCCTCTCCTCTCTTGGCCAGTTATGTGGTGAAGCACAGACAAACACTCAAATTCTTCTACATGGTAACCGTACTGCAGTCAGGGGTGACTTGGAGAATGAAAGGATGGAGACTTAATAAGAGAGAAGGAGGGAAATTGAAGAGAGAGAGAGAGTGGAACTAGGAAAGGAGTGGAAACAGCAGCTTTATAATTGGCAGCTTTGGGTATCTCTGATTGACAGCTCAGGGAATGTTCTGATTGGTGGATAAAGAGCGGGGGAGGAACAGAAAGGGAAATGAGTTGAAAAGTGATGATTATCAGTGAATGATAGAAGAGGCAGGTGAAAGAGAAAAAGAGGGAATGAGAGAGAGAGAGAGAGAGAGTATGAATGGTAAAGATGGTTTGAAAGAGAAGGTAGCAGACCCGGAGGAGAGTGAGAAAAGACAAAGACGGGCAGACGTGTGGAGAGGTTGGGTTATAAATCCTAAGGGGCTGTAGGAGACACAGCTGTTTCAGCACTCGCCAGATGTTGACAAGAGAGAGAGAGAGAGAGAGAGAGAGAGGGATACACAGAGAGAGACATGCACAGACACACGCGCCCTAAGATATGGGGAAGAGCACACACACACACACACACACATACACATACACACTTACATGCACACACACAATCTTCACACAAACCATACACATAGACGCACTCACACAAACACGCGCAAGCACGCACGCAAGCACACACACATATACACACACACACACACACACTGATAAATTCGTGTACAGGCATGTGCATGCATATTCACATGAATACTCTATTAAACTCAAACACACACACGTGCACACACACACACACACACACACACACACACACACACGTGTGCGAGCGTGCACACACACACATACACAAAATAGAAACAGTGTGTGGAAAAACAAGGACATAACCTATCACACACTAAAACACACATGTTTAGACAAGCTTACAAAACACACACACACACACACATACACACACACCCTATTTGACATCTAACAGAGTTGTTGTCATAGAGCACAAAACATGTGCGCGCACACACACACACACACACACACATTGTGTTTGGGGCTTGGAATAACACATATCCAGGTGCAAAAACAGGCAATGAGGAAAGAAAAAACTTCAAAAGGAATTTCTATCAGGGAAATATTTCAAGAACAGCAAAAGGTTCATTCTGAACAAACAGGCCACAACTATGAAATATGTAATGACTTCACTTTGAAACTTCTCTCTCTGTCTTTCTGTCTCTCTCTGTCTGTCTGTCTGTCTGTCTGTCTGTTTCTCTCTCTCTGCCCCCCCCCCCACTCAGATGGTAGTGTATAAAGACCACCAGTATCCGCCTTCATGTTCCTCTCTCAACACCAGCCTTAAATGTCTATTCCAGCTGCTTCCTCTCTTACACAGCACACACACACACACACACAGAGAGAGAGAGAGAGAGAGAGAGAGAGAGAGAGAGAGAGAGACAGAATACAATGCAAGAATATCTTGTGGAGCAAAAGCTGCATAAATGTATGCAGTACATCTGTCTGAAACCCAAACAAACACAGAATCTCATAAATGATTATAAGATGATAAGACATGAAATCCAGAAGTTTTAAAATGCAACATCTGTATTTTAAAGGCATTAGCTGTACAGAAAAAGCCTTTACGTGCTTACTCTAAATGCAACGAACACAGAAGAGTTACTCAGCAAGCAGGACATCTATTATGCTAGGTTTGAAATGCTGATTCATTTAGTTCTCAGTTAAATTACATTTACAAGGAAGAGTCCCAAGCCAGTGAGATTAACCACTTATGTCTGTAATGAGTTATGCTGGATCAGTACCTTCTGTACCAACCCTATATGTTATAGGCTAATGCTATGCTCTTACTGCCCTCTAGTGGAGAACCTGAGTACCGTGGTTATCCTACTGCAACAAAATGACCAATGTGCAACTGAGGCCATTCTCCTTCTGTCTTGCTGTTCATATCAGAGCATTGGAGAGAATATCAGACCATTGGTGTAATTCTGTCATATCTGGACACAGGTGGCGGTCCAAGTTTTCTTAGATGACATCATTACAGATAGGTGGATGAGGAAGAGAGACTGAACAAACGAGGACTGAGAAGCCTAAATCTAGCCGTTCCTTTTTTTTCCCAAAATCCCATCAGTCTGATCCCCGTTTTGATCCGGGGCTGCTGATGTGATCGTCATCCATCAGGGTGTCAGCCTGGTGGGCGTGAGGCGAAGTGTTTTTTGAGCCCTCCGTCTGGGCAGCCGGATTTTGCAAATATTCTGGCAGGCATGGGAGAAAGGCAGTTTGGGAGGTGAAAGACAGAGGCAAGAGACTTGCGTCACCAAAAAGAACTTCAACTCCCATCATTCCAGTGTGCAGCGAGGGCAATCTCTCACAGGTAAGACGAGAGCCAACGAGACTCAGGTGTGACATCATTGTTGGTCTGACTGACACGTTGGAGCAGGCTTGTCTGATGACCTGTTGGTACAATTCGTCGTCGACGTAGTTTGCAGAGAGTTTAGCAGGTTGATTCCTGGAAAAGCACCAGATTTGGGTGGTGATGTTTAACTTCAGGTTGAATAGAAGTATGTGGTAGGTTCATTCTGTTGGTTCGATAAAAGACTTTTGCTAACGTGGATTAGATAGAATCTAAGAGTTGCTGACAGTGGACCTAATGGGAATTTAACAACTCTGGCGAAGAAAATCCGGTTAAAAAGACACTAATCTGGCAAATATTTAGAAAAATCTCTGTAACTACAATGAATCACTCACCCAGAGAGAAAATGAGGAGGGTGGAGGTTTTCCATAACCTGTATTTTACTGATGGAAGGGGCTTCCACCTCTGTGTAGGAGTGCAGACGTTCCGTGCGGCAGGTCTGTCAGAGAACAGGACAAGGAGAATGAAAATGTACAGAGCCAGTCCCAAAAGCCCAAAAGCCAATGATAGGAATACTCAGTCCCAAAAGCCCAAAACCCAATGATAGGAATACTCAGTCCCAAAAGCCAATGATAGGAATACTCAGTTACAAAAGCCCAAAAGCCAATGATAGGAATACTCAGTCCCAAAAGCCCAAAAGCCAATGATAGGAATACTCAGTCCCAAAACCCAATGATAGGAATACTCAG